>NC_143169.1:16730000-16780000 GCF_047325235.1 Durio zibethinus
CAAGGCCCAGCATGTGCCGATGGTGTTTGATGCAATCGCCAGCACCAAGGCTTAGCACGTGCTGATGGTGTTTAAGGCAACCGCCCTCACCAGGAGCCAGCATGTGCCGATGGTGTTCGATGTAACTGCCTGTACTAGTGGCCATCTTCTGTCGATAGTGGTCAAGGTAAGAGCCCGTGTCATGGGCTCTGACCTTAGACTTCGAATCCGTGTGGCCTTAGGCTTGGAATCTCCTCCTTTATGCCTAAGTCAGCCGAAAACACAACCGTGTAGGCACTAGAACAGTGGGAAGGGCTGATTACACAAGTTAAAGGGAAACAGGATAACAAGGCAGAATGCTGGAATATGCTGTATATTCACTGAAACAAAAGTGCTTGATGGTGTATAAATGAGGGTGGAGTAGCCCTCTATTTATAGTTGAGGCTCCAGCTACACTTAATTGCAATATCCCTAGAATAAAGGCTAAAATCATGGGATTACACAGTTTACAATCAATCAGGATTCTAACTCCTGATTTTTAGGGTCTACCAAATCTGTCAGGAGGCTTTTGCTGATCCTGCATGCTTCCAAAAGCTTCCCTTGCGTGTCCAGCACCTTGGGCCCTTCTGGATGTGGTACAGGCAGCCGAATGCCAGGCCTTGGCCTCATGGGCAGGCCTGCAAGCTGGGCGGGCATTCTGGCCTCGTCTTCTATTCTTTGCGTGCGCATACCCGCCAGCGCGCCTAGTCTACGGGCTTCAACCTCTGGCTCACCTGCTGGTGCGCCTGATGTGCCTGGTGCTTCCTCCAAGGGTGTGATATTCTCCCCTACCTGATTTCGTAATGCCCTCATTACGTCTTCTGCATGGTACAACCTGATCTGGTCCTCGAACTACCATAAGTCATCTGCTGGTTCCCAGCTCGCCTCACTATCTGAAAGTCCCTTCCAGCGCATCAAGTACTCTTGTCTTGGCTGACAGTTTTTCTGTCTCACCTCTCAGTCAGCTATGATGCTGTGGACCTCCTTCTCATACGAAGCCCTTGCTCTCAATGTCACACGCTTTGACTATACCCGTCTTGGATCTCCCTTATCCTCATGGAACGGCTTGAGCATGCTTACATGGAACACTGGGTGTTCCCTCGATTTAGGTAGCATATCCAGCTTGTAGGCAACCTTGCCTACCCTCTTGACTACTCAAAAAGGTCCCTTATACCTCCGGACTAGGCCTTTGTGTAGCCCCCTGTGGCACACAATGAAATGCAGCTTCTCCAACACCAAGTCTCCAATTTGGAACTGCACGTCCCGCTTATTCTGGTCTGCCCACTTTTTTGACCTCTTGGCCACCTTGTGTAGACAAACGCTGGCCAAGTCAGTTTGCTCCTACCATGCCTTGGCAAACTTGTATACTGTTGGACTCAGCCCTGTATAACCTACAGCAATCGAACTGGGTGTTAGTGGTTGTTGCCCTATCACAACCTCAAATGGGCTCTGGTTCGTTGCCTCGCTCCTTTGCAAGTTGTAGGAAAACTATGCAACATCTAGCAGCTTTGGCCAGTCCCGTTGTGTGGCACTCACATAGTGCCTGAGGTAGACCTTCAATAGTCCATTCACACGTTCTGTCTGCCCATCAGTCTACGGATGCATACTGGTGGAAAAGTTTAAGTTTGACCCCAATAGCTTGAACAACTCAGTCCAGAACCTGCCTGTGAACTGCCCATCCAGATCACTAACAATGGTCCTCAGCACTCACCAGTACTTAACCATGTTCTTCAGGAACAATCAAGCTACCTCCTCGGTTGGGCACTCCTTGGTTGCTGGAATAAAGATTCCAACTTGGAAAACCTGTCCACCACTACCATGATGCTTCCAAACCCTTCTACGTTGGGTAGACCGATTATAAAGTCTAGAGAAACACTCTCCCATGGTCGCTTTGGCACTGGCAATGGCTCCAAGAGACCTCTTAGTTTCTTGAGCTCCACCTTGTCCTGTTGGCACACAAGACAAGTCTTCACATAGGCCTCCACATCATCCCTCATGTGCAGCCAGTAGTACCGATCCTCGATCATTGCCAAGGTGCGGCTCACTCCTGGGTGTCCAGCCCACCTTGAGTCATGACATTCTTGCAAAACTTCCTTGCAGAGCTTCCCATGCTATGGCACAAACAGTCTACTACCCCTGGTGTACAACAAGCCATCCTGTAACCAAAACCACCTAGTCTTACCTTACTGGGCGTACTCCATAAGAGCTTGGCTGTAGGATCATGCGCAAGTCCCTCCTTGATGCATGGCACTGATGACCCCTTTGATTGGTTAATGGCAGCAAGGTTAGCCTTCCTGCTCAGGGTGTCTGCCACTAGGTTCACCCGTCTTGGCTTGTACTCTATTTGGAAATCAAATTTCGTAAGATGCTTGTGCTGGAATAGAACCGGTGCACCATATGGTGCCTTTGACGGCCTGATGAAGCCAGCATTAACTCACTCATTGAGCTGCTTCCTTAACTCTTTCAACTTTGGTGAAGACATTCGATAAGGGGCTCTAGCTGGTGGCTTGGCCTCGAACACCAGCTCGATCTTGTGGTCCACCTCCCTCTTAGGTGGTAGCTTGCTTGGTAGCTTTGCGGGCATCACATCACTAAAGGTCCTCAAGACCTTTAGCACCTCTAAGGGTGACTCGGTCTCCTTCTCCCTTGGCTCATCATATTTTAGGGTTGCCAAGAAGGTGTCTTCTTATCTGCTTACTACCTTGGCAAATTGGATGGCTGACACCACCCGTGACCCAACTCTAGACCCTCTCCTCAATGGCACTAGGCATTGGCACCATGCATCCAAGATGCAAACACAATTAGCAAAAGGCACAATGAGGGCATTAATCCGAACAAGAAAATCCAACCCAATCATAAACTCATAGTCATCAAGGGGTATTACCTCTATAGTCTCCTTGCCTTTCCAGTCTCCAAGCTGTAACTCTACTCCCCATGCTACTCCAATGGCTGGAACCTCTTTGGAGTTCATCGTTTTAATGGTACCAGTCCTTTTCTGCACCTTTAGTCTGAGCTTTCAGGCTCCATCACCTGAAATAAAAAGATGTGAGGCACCTGTGTCCACCAGTACGCTCACCTTCTGACCCGCAACCATTAGATCCGCAAACATCAAGCCCTTTGGCTCGCGACTACCCTTACTTTGGATAGCATTGAGCACTAATGACCCAAGCTTTGCTGCCTCTGACTCTGGCTCCTCGTCAGACACCTTGTCTATAGCAGCCAGCTTGTCTTTCTGCGGGCAATTGCGTGCTATGTGGCTGCCTCCACATAGGTAGCATGCTAGTGGCTTTCTGTCCCCCTTTGCTTTCCACTTGCCTGCTAGTGGCTTCCTCTCACCATATTTGGTTGAACGGTCTTGGTCTCCATCCTTGGACTCCCGATCATGATCCTTCCCTTTGGAGTGCTTCTTCCAGTCCCTATCGTCCCTGCCCTTACCCTTGGGCTTGGAAGACTCAAACTTGTCTAGAGACTTGAACTCTATCAAGGCCTCGACAGTAGTCATGGCTTTAGCCAAGTCATGAACTCCCCTTCGTTGTAGCTCATGCTTCAATCACGGCTTCAGCTCATCCATGAAAGCAAATAAGGCATCCTTCTCACCTAGATTCGAGATTTGTAGCATCAGTTCAGAGAATTTCTAGACATACTCCCTTATGTCCCCTTGCTGGCTAAGCCAACATAACTTTACCCACACCTCATCATCGGCATACTCTAGGTAAAATTACTCTCTGAACTCTTTTTGGAACTCTACCCAGGTTCCAATCTTGGTGCTCCCACGCCAGACATCATCACACCTGTGCCTCCACCACAATAAGGCTACATCAGTGAGATATATAGCAGCGGTGTTTACCTTTATCGCCTCGTCTTGCATACCCATGGCCTGGAAATACTGTTCCATAACCCAAAGGTAGTTGTTTACTTCCTTAGTCACCCTAGTCCCCTTAAACTCCTTAGGCTTGGGGACATCCAATCTAGACTTGGACACTCCAGCAAACATGCCATTCCCAATGGCAGTCTTGCTAGCAACGAGCTCATTGGTAAGCTCCTCCATCCGATGGCGCATGGCCTCCGTACCATCTTGCAAAGTCGGCACTTCAGCCTCCAAGGCCCCATTCTTTTAGGTGAACATGTCCAAGCCTTTGTTGAGAGTAGCTTACAGCTCACTTTGGATCTTCTCCCCCAGGGAGTCTAAAGATGCAATGTGAGTCTCTACCCCCTCAAGCTTTTCCCCTATGTCGCCTATGGTCACCTCTACCTTGGCCAACCTACCGTCCATGGTAGACTAGATATCTCTAGAACTGGCTTTCCTACCTCTTCCACACCCATGTTCCTGGGCCTCGGTTATTGGTTAGCAGCGTCACTTTGGGATGCCATCTCCTCAATCATGATCTAACCTGCACAACACAAACACACAAAATCAAACTTGCTCTGATACCAATTATCATGGGCTCTGACCTTAGACTCAGAATCCGTGCAACCTTAGGCTTGGAATCTCTTCCTTTATGCCTAAGTCAGCCTAAAACACAAGTGTACGGGCACTAGAACAATGGGAAGGGCTGATTACGCAAGTTAAAGAGAAATAGGATAACAAGGTAGAATGCTGGAATATGTTGTATATTCACTGAAACAGAAGTGTTTGATGGTGTACAAATGAGGGTGGAGCAGCCCTCTATTTATAGTTGAGGCTCTAGCTACACTTAATGGCAATATCCCTAGAATAAAGGCTAAAATCATGGGATTATACAGATTACAATCAATTAGGATTCTAACTCCTGATTTCTAGGGTCAACCAAATCTGCCAGGAGGCTCTTGCTGATCCTGCATGCTTCCAGAAGCTTCCCTTTCGTGTCCAGCACCTCAGGCCCTTCTGGATGTGATACGGGTAGCCTGAATGCTAGGCCTTGGCCTCACGATCTAGCCCGCAAGCTGGGAGGGTGTTCTGGCCTCGTCTCCTACGCTTTGCACGTGCATACCCCCCAGCACGCCTGGTCTGCAGGTCTCAACCTCTGGCTTGCCTCTTGATGTGCTTGGTGCACCCATCTAGGGTGTGACACCCGCATCAAGGGCCGACTTGTGTCGATGGTGCTCGAGGCAACCGCTTGCACCATAACCTAGCACATGCCGATGGTGTTCGAGGTAACCGCCCACACCAAAGCCCAGCATGTGCCGATGGTGGTCGAAGCAACCGCCAGCACCAAGGCCCAACATGTGCCGATGGTGTTCGAGGCAACCACCCGTACCAGGGGCCATCTTATGCCGATGGTGGTCAAGGCATTCGCTCACACCAGGGGCCATCTTCTATCGATTGTGGTCAAGGTAAGAGCCCACACCAAGGGTCGGCTTGTGCCGATGGTGCTCGAGGCAACCGCTCGCACCAAGGCCTGACACGTGCTGATGGTGTTTGAGGCAACCACCCATATCAAAAGCCATCTTATGCCAATGGTGGTCGAGGCAACCGCCTGCACCAAGGCCCAGCATGTGTCGATGGTGTTCGACGCAACCACCCAAACTAGGGGCCATCTTATGCCTATGGTGGTCAAGGCAACCGCCCGTACCAAGGGCCAGTTGGTGTCGATGGTGCTCGAGATGATGGCCCGCACCAAGGCCCGACATGTGTCGATGGAGTTCGAGGCAACCGCCAGCACCAACGCTTGGCATGTGCCGATGGTGGTCGAGGCAACCACACGCACCATGGCCCAGCATGTGTCGATGGTGTTTGATGGAACCGCCCACACCAGGGGCCATCTTGTGCCGATAGTGGTCGAGGCAACCGCCTTCACCAAGGCTCGACACGTGCTGATGGTGCTTAAAGCAACCAGCCATACCAGGGGCCATCTTCTACCGATGGTGGTTGAGGCAACCACCTGCACCAAGGCCCAGCATGTGCCGATAGTGTTCGATGCAACCACCCACACCAGGGGCCATCTTGTGCCTATGGTGGTCGAGGCAACCGCCCGCACCAAGGGCCGGTTGGTGTCGATGGTGCTCAAGGCAACGACTCACACCAAGGCCCGACATGTGCCGATGGGGTTCGAGGCAACCACCCGTACCAAGGCTTGGCATGTGCCGATGGTGGTCGAGGCAACCGCACGTACCATGGCCCAGCATGTGCCGATGGTGTTCGATGGAACCGTCCTCACCAGGGGCCATCTTGTGCCGATGGTGGTCGAGGTAATCGCCCACACCAAAGGCCAACATGTGCCGATGGTGATCGAGGCAATCGCCCGCACCAGGGCCCAGCTTGTGTCGATGGCGGTTGAGGTAAGTGCCCGTACCAAAGGGTAGCCTGTGCTGATGATGGTCGATGCATGTGCCACCACCATGCGCCATCATGTGCCATTGGTGGTCGAGGCCTTGGCCGAAGTTCAATTTTGAGCCACGGTGCACATGCTGGGCTAGAACATGTGCTGGTGCCGCATTTGTTTTGCCCGGGGCACCATCGTCGGAGCATCACCGGAGAACCTGACCAGTGAAATTGGTGGTTTCGATGATTTGGGGGGCCAGGGGGTGTGCGCACATGATGTGCGATCGGTACTGGTGTCACAAGCTCCGACCTTAGACTCAGAATCCGTACGGCCTTAGGCTTGAAATCTCCTCCTTTATGCCTAAGTCAGCCTAAAACACAAGCATGCGAGCACTAGAGCAATGGGAAGGGCTAATTACGCAAGTTAAAGAGAAACAGGATAATAAGGCAAAATGCTGGAATATGCTATATATTCATTGAAACAGAAGTGTTTGATGGTGTACAAATGAGGGTGGAGCAGCCCTCTATTTATAATTGACACTCCAGCTACACTTAATGGCAATATCCCTAGAATAAAGGCTAAAATCATGGGATTATACAGATTACAATCAATCAGGATTATAACTCCTGATTTCTAGGGTCAACCAAATCTGCTTGCTGATCCTGCATGCTTCCAGAAGCTTTCCTTACGTGTCTAGCACCTTGGGCCCTTCTGGATGTGGTGCGGGTAGCTTGTATGCCAGGCCTTGGCCTCACGGTCTGGCCTGCAAGCTGGGCAGGCGTTCTGACCTCGTCTGTTAGGCCTTGCACGTAAATACCTGCTAGTGCACTTAGTCTGCGGGCCTCAACCTCTGGCTCGCCTGCTAGTGCACCTGGTGTGCCTGGTGTGCCCGCCTAGGGTGTGACATTCTCCCCCACCTAATTGCGTAATGCCCTCATTGCATCTTCTGCATGGTACTGCCTGATCTGGTCCTTGAATTGCCATAAGTCCTCTGCTGGTTCCTGGTTCACCTCACTATCTAAAAGTCCCTTCCAGCGCACCAAGTACTCTTGTCTTGGTTGATAGTTCTTCCGTCTCACCTTCTGGTTAGCTATGATGCTGTGGACCTCCTTCTCATATGAAGCCCTTGCTCCCAATGGTGCATGCTTTGACTCTGCCCGTCCTAGATCTCCCTCATCCTTATGGAATGGCTTGAGCATGCTCACATGGAACACCAGGTGTACCCTCAGCTTAAGTGGCATATCCAGCTTATAGGCAACCTTACCTATCCTCTTGACTACTCAGAAAGGTCCTTCATACCTTCGAACTAGGCCTTTGTGCAGCCCCCTGTAGTGCACAATGGAATGCAGCTTCACCAACACCAAGTCTCCAACCTGGAACTGCACGTCCCACCTATTCTGGTCTACCCTCTTCTTCGACCTCTTAGCCGCCTTGTATAAACAAACTCTAGCCAAGTTAGTTTGTTCCTGCCATGCCTTGGCAAACTTGTAAGCTGCTGGATTCAGCCTTGTATAACCTACAGCAATCAAACTGGGTGTTAGTGGTTGTTGCCCTGTCAAAACCTGAAATGGGCTCTGGTTCATTGCCTCGCTCTTTTGCAAGTTGTAGGAAAATTGTGCAACATCTAGCAGCTTTGGCTAGTCCCTTTGTATGGCACTCACATAGTGCCTGAGGTAGACCTCTAATAGTCCATTCACTTATTCTGTCTGCCCATCGGTCTGCGGATGCATGCTGGTGGAAAAGTTCAAGTCTGACCCCACCAGCTTGAACAACTCAGTCCAGAACCTACCTGTGAAACGCTCGTCTCAATCACTAACAATGGTCCTTGGCACTCCCCAATACTTAACCATGTTCTTCAGGAACAATTAAGCTGCCTCCTCGGCTGGGCACTCCTTGGTTGTTGGAATGAAGATTCCATACTTGGAAAACCTGTCCACCACTACCATGATGCTTCCAAACACTTTTGCTTTGGGTAGACCAACTATAAAGTCTAGAGAAACACTCTCCCATGGTCACTCTGGCACTGGCAATGGCTCCAAGAAACCCCCTGGTTTTTTGAGCTCCACCTTGTCCTATTGGCACACAAGACAAGTCTTCACATAGGCTTCCACATTGTCCCTCATGTACGGCTAGTAGTACCGATCCTTGATCAGCGCCAAGGTGCGGCTCACTCCTAGGTGTCCAACCCACCTTGAGTCATGACATTGTTGCAAAACTTCCTTGCGGAGCTTCCCATGCTGTGGCACAAATAGTCTACTGCCCCTGGTGTACAACAAACCATCCTGCAACCAAAATCGCCTATTCTTACCTTGCTGGGCGTACTCCATCAGAGCCTTGGCTATAGGATCATGCGCAAATCCCTCCTTGATGTGCGACATCAGTGACCCCTCTGGTTGGCTAATGGCAGCAAGGTTAGCCTTCTTGCTCAAGGTGTCTGCCACTAGGTTCGTCCACCCCGGCTTGTACTCTATCTGGAAATCAAATTCTGCAAGAAAATCTTGCCATCTTGCCTGCTTAGGGGACAGCTTCTTCTGCATCTGGAAGTAGTTGATCCCCACATTGTTCATCCTAACCATGAACCTCGACCCCAATAAGTAATGGCACCAAGTGTGCAAGCAGTGCACCACTGTAATCATCTCCTTCTCTTGGACCGTGTACTTGTATTCAGTCTCATTCAACTTCTTACTCTCGAACATGACTGGATGTCCCTCCTGCATCAACACGACCCCTATGGCAAAGTCTGATGCATTCGTATGCACCTCATACGGCTTGGCATGGTTCGACAAGGCCAAGACTGGCTCTTTGGTCACAGTTCACTTCAACCTGTCAAAGGTTTCCTAGCACCCTACGCTCCACTCCTATGCTCTCCCTTTCTTGAGCAAGTCAGGCAATGGCGTGGCTATTGCTGAGTGGCCTTTGATGAAGCACCTGTAGTAGTTAACCAGCCCAAGGAATGATCTCAACTCAGTGACCTTGGCTGGCAGTTGCCACTCCAGGATGGCATGCACCTTGCCTTCATCTATGCGTATCCTGCCACCTCCCACTATGTGGCCAAGGAACGGGATCTCCTACTAGGCAAATGAGCACTTCTCCCTCTTGACAAATAGCTTGTGCACCCGTAACACCTCGAACACCTATCTCAAGTAGTCTACATGCTCTCCCAAAGTCTGGCTGTAGGTCACAATGTCATCCAAATAAACCACAACAAATCGATCAAGGAACGACTGAAGTACCTTGTTCATAAGGGTACAGAATGTTCCTGGGGCATTCGTGAGTCTGAAAGGCATCACCAAGAACTCATACGAACCATATCAAGTGACACATGCTGTCTTTGGCTCATCTCCCTCTACGATCCTGACTTGATAGTAGCCCAACCTCAAATCCAGCTTGGTGAACCAACTTACGCTACCAAGTTGATCGAACAAGTCTGCAATGAGTGGGATGGGGTACTTGTTCTTGATGGTTAGCTTGTTCAAAGCTCGGTAGTCTATGCACAGCTACAAGGACCCATCATGCTTGCACTGGAATAGAATCGATGAACCATAGGGTGCCTTCGATGGCCTGATGAAGCTAGTAACAACTAACTTTTTGAGCTGCTTCCTCAACACCTTCAACTCTGGTGGAGACATTCGGTAAAGGGCTCTAGCTAGTGGCTTGGCCTCAGACACTAGCTCGATCTTGTGGTCCACCTCCCTCTTAGGTGGTTGTTGGCTAGGTAGCTTTGCGAGCATCACATCACTGAAGGTCCTCAGCACCTTTAGCACCTTCAAGGGTGACTCGATCTCCTTCTCCCTTGGTTCATCATATTTCAGGGCTGCCAAGAAGGTGTCTTCTTCCCTGCTTACCGCCTTGGGAAATTGGATGGCTGACACCACCTACGACCCAACTCCAGACCCTCTCCTCACTGGCACTAAGCATTGGCACTGTGCATCCAAGATGCAAACACAATCGACAAAAGGCACAATGAGGGCGTTAATCCGAACAAGGAAATCTAACCCAATCACAAACTCATAGTCATCAAGGGGTATTACCTCTATGGTCTCCTTGCCTTTCCAGTCTCTAAGCTGTAAATCCACTCCCCGTGCTACTCCAATGGCTGGAACCTTCTTGGAGTTCACCGTTTTAATGGTACCAGTCCCTTTCTGCACCTTTAGTCTGAGCTTCTGAGCTTCATCACCTGAAATAAAAAAATGTGAGGCACCTGTGTCCACCAATGCACTCACCTTCTGACCCGCAACCGTCAGATCCGTAAACATCAAGCCCTTTGGATTATGGCTCCCCTTACTTTGGATAGCATTAAGCAACAATGACCCAAGCTTTGCTACCCCTGACTCTGTCTCCTCATCAGACTCCTTGTCTACAGCAGCCAACTTGCCCTTTTACAAGCAATTGCATGCTATGTGGCTCCCTCCATATAAGTAGCATGCTAGTGGCTCTCGATCCCCCTTTGCTTTCCACTTGCTTGATGGTGGCTTCCTCTCGCCATCCTTGGTTGAACGGTCTTGATCTCCATCCTTGGACTCCCGATTACAATCCTTCCCTTTGGACTGCTTCTTCCGGTCCCTATCGTCCCTGCCCTTACCCTTGGGCTTGGAAGACTCGAACTTGTTCAGAGGCTTGAACTCTATCAAGGCCTCGACAGTAGTCATGGCTTTAGCCAAGTCATGAACTCCCCTTCGTTGTAGCTCATGCTTCACCCACGGCTTCAGCCCATCCATGAAAGTAAATAAGGCATCCTTCTCACCTAGATCCGAGATCTGTAGCATTAGTTCAAAGAATTTCTAGACATACTCCCTTATGTCCCCATGCTGGCTAAGCTGGCATAACTTTGCCTGTGCCTCATCATTGGCATACTCTGGGTAAAGCTACTCTCTGAACTCTTTTTGGAACTCTGCCTAGGTTCCAATCTTGGCGCTCCCACGCCTGACATCATCACACCTATACCTCCACCACAATAAGGCTACATCAGTGAGATACATAGCAGCGGTGCTTACCTTTATCGCCTCTTCTTGCATGCCCATGGCCTAGAAGTACTGCTCCACATCCCAAAGGTAGTTATCTTCTTCCTTAGCCACCTTAGTCCCCTTAAACTCCTTAAGCTTGGGGACATCCAATCTAGACTTAGACACTCCAGCAAACATGCCATTCCCAATGGTAGTCTTGCAAGCAACGAGCTCACTGGTAAGCTCCTCCATTTGCTGGCGCATGGCCTCCATGCCATCTCACAAAGTCAGCACTTCAGCCTCTAAGGCCCTATTCTTTTGGGTGAACATGTCCAAGCCTTTGTTGAGAGTAGCTTGCAGGTCACTTTGGATCTCCTTCCCCATTGAATCTAACGATGCAATGTGAGTTTCTACCACCTCAAGCTTCTCCCCCATGTCACCCATGGTCACCTCCACCTTGGCCAGCCTACTGTCCATGGTAGACCAGATATCTCTAGAACTAGCTTTCCTACCTCTTCCACGCCCATGCTCCTAGGCCTCTGGTTGTTGGTTAGCAGCGTCACTTTGGGATGCCATCTCCTCAATCACGATCTAACCTTCACAACACAAACACTAGAATCGAACTTGCTCTGATACCAACTGTCACGGGCTCCGACCTTAGACTCAGAATCCGTGCAGCCTTAGGCTTGAAATCTCCTCCTTTATGCCTAAGTCAGCCTAAAACACAAGCGTACGGGCACTAGAACAATGGGAAAGGCTGATTACAGAAGTTAAAGAGAAACAGGATAATAAGGCAGAATGCTAAAATATGCTGTATATTCACTGAAACAGAAGTGTTTGATGGTGTACAAATAAGGGTGCAGCAGCCCTTTATTTATAGTTGAGGCTCCAACTACACTTAATGGAAATATCCCCAGAATAAAGGCTAAAATCATGGGATTATACAGATTACAATCAATCAGGATTATAACTCCTAATTTCTAGGGTTAAACAAATCTGCCTACTGATCCTGCATGCTTCCAGAAGCTTCCCTTGCGTGTCCAGCACCTTGGGCCCTTCTGGATGTGGTACAGGTAGCTTGTATGCCAGGCCTTAGCCTCACGGGTTGGCCTGCAAGCTGGGTGGGCGTTTTGACCTCGTCTGTTAGGCCTTGCGCACAAATACCTGCCAATGCACCTGGTCTGCAGGCCTCAACCTCTGGCTCGCCTGCTAGTGCGCTTGGTGTGCCTGGCACGCCCGCCCAGGGTGTGACACTGGTACTTGGCCCTTATATTGGCCCCCTATCCCTCATCATACCTTGAGAACTCACGCCCCCTGAAAGAGCATTTGAGATTTTATAGGTTTGCTGCCAGTAGCCATTCAAGTGTCTGAAATGGGGACATTTTTTTCAAATGGTCACAAAATCTTCTCCACTTCGAGTTTTTAGATGAAAGTTTTTGTGCATGCCAATAAAAATACAAGGATTACGTCTACAAAATTTGGGGCCAAAACTCCTTCTAAAAAAATTTTAAAAAATCTCGAACCGCAAAAAGTTTCAAAAATCATGAAAAATAGAGAACAAGTCGTCTTGCCACGAAACTTCATGTGAAGGCTTTGGGGACCATTGTATGAATTTACTAGCCATAAAAATGGCATTGGCACAGCAGAAATATGAAGATGTGCCTAAACCCACCTACCACCCGATCAATCCACGGCCTGCGCATCTCGCCTCTCTGGCTGGTGTAGTGCCCGCCCCCTCGTTTCGTAGGTTGACTTAGGAATACGGAGTTCATTCCCAGTCTAAGATAGGATCGGATTGAGGATTGTGGTAGCAGGACCCGTAACAAGATTGGCAGCACGCAGAGGGGGGCTGGGCAGATCCCCAACTTGCGCATTCTGCTTCTTTGGCCAGCTGAGCACCCGCACGCTCGTTTTATGGGTTGACTTAGGCATACAGAGTTCATTCCCAGTCTAAGCATACGGACCAGACCAAGGGTTGCGGCAGTAGGACCAGTAGCAAGATCGACAGCATGTTGGGGGGACCGGGTCAATCCCCGGCTTGCACATTCTGCCTCTCCGGTCGGCTGAGTGCCCACATGCTCCTTTTGTGGGTTGGCTTAGGCATACAAAGTTCATTCCATGTCTAAGCCCCAGCCAGACCGAGGGTTGTAGCAGCAGGACCAGCAGTAGGATCGACAGCATGCAAAGGGGAACCGGGCTGATCCCCGACTTACGCATTATGCCTCTTTGGTCGGCTCAGCACCCGCACGCTCGTTTCATGGGTTGACTTAGGCATACGGAGTTTATTCCCAGTTTAAGCATATGGAGTTAATTCAAAGTCTAAGATCGGACCGATAGCAGGATCGACAGCAGCACGTAGAGAGGGATCGAGTCGATCCCCGGCTTGCACATCCTACCTTTCCGATCGGCTGAGTGCCCACACGCTCATTTCATGGGTTGACTTAGGCATACGAAGTTCATTCCCTGTCTAAGCCCCAACTGGACTGAGTGACCCACAATGGGATCGACAGCACGCAGAGGGGGATCGGGTTGATCCTCAACTTGCGCAGTTTGGCTTTTTGGTCTGTTGAGTGCCTGCACACTCGTTTCATGGGACTTAGGCATACGTAGTGCATTCTCGGTCTCGACCAACCAAGGGCCAGAGGCTATCGACGGCGTTTAGGGCAACAACCGAGGGGGACCAACAGCGGGATCCTTGGTCGGTCACGCATCCCGCCCCACCGATCGGTGTGGTGCCAAAACAAAAATTTGAGGGTCAACCGGGGTGAGCGGAGTTTGTTACCGATCGGGATCGGGGGATGGGGGGCCCCGGGTCATGCCTAACCTCAGAGGGGAGTGGCATGGAAAGAAGGACGGTCGACGGGGGGAGGGACGAATCGAAGCGACAAAAGGGCTAAATCTTAGTGGATCATGGTAACAAGGCCACTCTGCCACTTACAGAACCCCGTCGCATGACAAAAGGGTATATTTAAGTCGTCTGCAAAGGATTCTACCCGCCGTTCGGTGGGAATTGAGCTCTAAGGAGGCCCGTGCACTCGTCCGACGCAGGGGCTACACTTATGACACATGCCCTTGGGGGCCATGGGCCCCTATTGCAGGTCGGCAATTGGGCGGCAGGCGCGCTCGTCGCTTCTAGCCTAGATTCTGACTTAGAGGCGTTCAGTCATAATCCAGCACACGGTAGCTTCACGCCACTGGCTTTTCAACCAAGCGCGATGACAAATTGTGCGAATCAATGGTTCCTCTCGTACTAGGTTGAATTACTATCGTGACGCCGCCATCAGTAGGGTAAAACTAACCTGTCTCACGATGGTCTAAACCCAACTCATGTTCCCTATTGGTGGGTGAACAATCCAACACTTGGTGAATTCTGCTTCATAATGATAAGAAGAGCTGACATCGAAGGATCAAAAAATAATGTCGCTATGAACGCTTGGCTGCCACAAGCCAGTTATCCCTGTGGTAACTTTTCTGACACCTCTAGCTTCAAATCCCGAAGGTTTAAAGGCCACGCTTTCACAATTCGTATTCGTACTAGAAATCAGAATCAAACGAGCTTTTACCTTTTTGTTCCACACGAGATTTCTATTCTCATTGAGCTCATCTTAGGACACCTGTGTTATCTTTTAACAGATGTGCCACCCTAGCCAAACTCCTTACCTGATAATGTCTTTTGCCTGGATTGATCGGCCGAGGCTAACCTTGGGTCCAAAAGAAAGGGTCGTGCCCACCTCTAATTCACGGAATAAGTAAAATAACATTAAAAGTAGTGGTATTTCAATTTTGCCCAGGGGCTCCCACTTATCCAACACCTCTCAAGTAATTTCACAAAGTCAGACTAGAGTCAAGCTCAATAGGGTCTTCTTTCCCTACTGATTCCACCAAGCCTGTTCCCTTGGCTGTGGTTTCACTACATAGTAGACAGGGACAGTGGGAATCTCGTTAATCCATTCATGTACGTCACCAATTAGATGATGAGGCATTTGGCTACCTTAAGAGAGTCATAGTTACTCCTGCCGTTTACCTACGCTTCGTTGAATTTCTTCACTTTGAAATTCAGAGCACTGGGCAGAAATCACATTGCGTGAGCATCCACAGGGACCATCGTAATGCTTTGTTTTAATTAAACAGTCAGATTCCCTTTGTCTGCACCAATTCTAAGTCAATTGTTTGTCACCCGAGGAAGGCCCCTGAGGGAGCAGTTCCCAGTCCATCCCTCGACCAGCACGTGGTGACCCTCTCTCACCGTAGGAGCAGCTTGAGTAGTGCACCGACAGCCAATGATTTCGAGACTGGGACCCCCATGCCCAGCCCTCAGAGCCAATCCTTTTCCTGAGGTTACGGATCCATTTTGTCGACTTCCCTTGCCTACATTGTTCCATCGACTAGAGGCTATTCACCTTGGAGACCTGAAGCAGTTATGAGTACGATCGGGCACGGACGACACTCGATTCTCTGAATTTTCAAGGGTCACCGGGGGTGCATTGGACACCACGTGACGTGCGGTGCTCTTCCGACCACTGGACCCTACCTCTGGTTGAGCCATTTCCAGGGTGGGTAGGCCATTAAATAGAAATGATAACTCTTCCCGAGGCCTCCGTCGATGTCTCTGGACTCCTTAACGTTACCATCAGCCATCGCGTCTCGATTCAGGAATTTTAACTCGATTCCCTTTCAAAACTCGTGCGGGATGTGCTATCGGGTGGGCTTTCCCCGTCTCTTAGGATCGACTAACCCATGTGCAAGTGTCGTTCACATGGAACCTTTCCTCTTTTCAGCCTTCAAAGTTCTCATTTGAATATTTGCTACTACCAACAAGATCTGCACCGACGGTCGCTTCACCCGGGCTCACACCTCGAGTTTTGTGATGACCACCACACCCTCCTACTCATCAGGGCCTAGCCCTTGCCCCGACAGTCGGGTATAGGTCACGCGCTTAAATGCCATCCATTTTTAGGGCTAGTTGATTCGACAGGTGAGTTGTTTCACACTCCTTAATGGATTTCAAATTCCATGACCACCATCCTGCTGTTTAATCGACCAACACCCTTTGTGGGTTCTGGGTTAGCGTGCAGTTGGGTACAGTAACCTGACTTTCGGTTCATCCTACATCGCTAGTTCTGCTTACCAAAAATGGCCCACTTAGAGCTCTCGATTTTGTGGCGCGGCTCAATGAAGCAACCGCACCGTCCTACCTATTTAAAGTTTGAGAATAGAAGGGCGTTGCACCCCCAATGCCTCTAATCATTGGCTTTACTTGATAGAACTCGATGGGGGCTCCAGCTATCCTGAGGGAAATTTCAGAGGGAACCAGCTACTAGATAGTTCGATTAGTCTTTCGCCCCTATACCCAAGTCAGACGAATGATTTACACGTCAGTATCACTGCGAGCCTCCACTAGAGTTTCCTCTGGCTTCGGCCCGCTCAGGCATAGTTCACCGTCTTTCGAGTCCCGACAGGCATGCTCGCACTCGAACCCTTCTCAAAAGATCAAGGTCGATCGGTGGTGCATCCGCGAGGGATCCTGCCAATCAGCTTCCTTGTGCCTTACGAGTTTTCTGGCCCGTTGACTCGCACGCATGTCAGACTCATTGGTCCGTGTTTCAAGACGGGCCGGTTGGGGAGCCCGCAGGCTGACGCCTGAAGCATGTCGATGCTGGGGCACGCCGAGACAATGCATGCTGGGTTCCATGATCGTGGTGACCACGTCTCCA
Source organism: Durio zibethinus (assembly GCF_047325235.1). NCBI lineage: Eukaryota > Viridiplantae > Streptophyta > Magnoliopsida > Malvales > Malvaceae > Durio > Durio zibethinus. Next base: position 16,746,918 of record NC_143169.1, read on the forward strand.
TGGGCACATCGAAAGCTCGGGCTTGGGCCGCCACCGTGACCCGCATCGGTCCACACCCCGAGCCGATCGACGGATCGGCTCTCACCGTTCCACATCCAATCAGGGCACATCGCTGGCCCCTATCCGCTTCCCTTCCAACAATTTCAAGCACTCTTTGACTCTCTTTTCAAAGTCCTTTTCATCTTTCCTTCGTTATACTTGTTCGCTATCGGTCTTTCACTCGTATTTAGCCTTGGATGAAATTTATCGCCCAATCGGGGCTGCATTCCCAAACAACCCGACTCGCAGACAGCACCTTGTGGTGCGATAGGGTCTAGGCACAATGGGGCTCTCACCGTCTCTGGTGCCTTTTTCCAGGGGACTTGGGCCTGGTCCACCATTGAGGACGTTTCTCCAGATTACAATTCGGATGCCGGGGGTGCCCGATTCTCAAGCTGGGCTCTTCCTGATTCGCTCATCGTTACTAGGGGAATATTGGTAAGTTTCTTTTCCTCTGCTTATTGATATGCTTAAACTCTGCGTGTGATCCCAGCTGACCTGAGGTCATGACACGAGCATCGATCGAGAAATGAGGGGGGTTCGAAGGGGTCCGGGTGGACAACGAGCGCGCGTCACTGGGGATGAGGCACGCCGGGAGCTTTACCACTGACGGTCATGGCGCTGTCATTGCCGAGGACTCGCTTTTAGGCCAATCGTGACCCACAGGATCGCGGGAGGCCATCTTTCGCCCGCCCCTTCCCCTGAAGCCCGATGGGAAGGGTGTCGGAGGGGGAGCGACGGTGCATGACACAAGGCAAGCGTGCCCTCGGCCTAATGGCTTGGGGCGCAACTTGAGTTCAAAGACTTGATGGTTCATGGGATTCTAAAATTCACACCAAGTATCACATTTCGCTACGTTCTTCATCGATGTGAGAGCTGAGATATCCGTTGCCGAGAGTCATTCAATTTTTTTACGACAAAAGGAGTTACAGCATCGCTCGTACACGCACTGCAGATGGGATGGCAACAGCGCGCGTGCTCCCTTTTTGTTTCGGTTCCTTGGCAAGATTCACGTCGGGGGTTCGTTGTTTGGCGGCGGGCAAGATGACTCCGATCGTTTCGCCTGCCCCGTAGGGGGGATGGAATGACCGTCATGCCCGCTCGGGGTCAAAGGGGGCTCGGGGCATGGGGGCACCCTCGCCCCCTTGGTGTTTCATTAACGCATCCGCGGGTCATCTGTCGAGTGGGCTTTCGACAATGATCCTTTCGTAGGTTCACCTATGGAAACCTTGTTACGACTTCTCCTTCCTCTAAATGATAACGTTCAATGGGCTTTTCGTGACGTCACGGGCGGTGGACCATCCACGTCGCTGCGATCGGAATACTTCACCGAACCATTCAATCGGTAGGAGCGACGGGCGATGTGTGTAAAGGGCAGGGACGTAGTCAATGCAAGCTAATGACTTGCGCTTGCTAGGAATTCCTCGTTGAAGACCAACAATTGCAATGATCTATCCCCATCATGATAAAATTTCAAAGATTACCCGAGCCTGTCAGCCAAGGCTATAGACTTGTTGAATACATCAGTGTAGCACACGTGCGGCCCAGAACATCTAAGAGCATCACGGACCTGTTATTGCCTCAAACTTCCTTGGCCTAAGTGGCCATAGTCTCTCTAAGGAGCTAGCCATGAAGGATCACCTCTGCATAGCTAGTTAGCAGGCTGAGGTCTCGTTCATTAATGAAATTAACCAGACAAATCGCTCCACCAACTAAGAACGGCCATGCACCACCACCCATAGAATTAAGAAAGAGCTCTTAGTCTCTCAATCCTTACTATGTCTGGACCTGGTAAGTTTCCCCGTGTTGAGTCAAATTAAGCCACAGGCTCCACTCCTGGTGGTGCCCTTCCGTCAATTCCTTTAAGTTTCAGCCTTGTGACCATACTCCCCATAGAACCCAAAGACTTTGATTTCTCATAAGGTGCCGGCGGAATCCTAAAAGTAACATTCACCGATCCCTGGTCGCCTTCATTTATGCTTGAGACTAGGACGGTATCTGATCATCTTCGAGCCCCTAACTTTCATTCTTGATTAATGAAAACATCCTTGGCAACTGCTTTCGCAGTTGTTCATCTTTCATAAATCCAAGAATTTCACCTCTGACTATGAAATATGAATGCCCTCGACTGTCCCTGTTAATCATTACTCCAATCCCAAAGGCCAACACAATTGGACCGAAATCCTATGATGTTATCCCACGCTAATGTATACAAGCGTAGGCCTGTTTTGAGCACTCTAATTTCTTCAAAGTAACAGCGCCAGAGGAACGACTCGGACAATTAAGTCTAGGAGCGCATCACCGACAGTAGGGATGAGTAGATCGATGCTCATCGTGAGGCAGATCGAGAGACCCAACCCTAGTTCCAACTACGAGCTTTTTAACTGCAACAACTTAAATATACACTATTGGAGCTGAAATTACCGTGGCTGCTGGCACCAGACTTACCCTCCAATGGATCCTCGTTAAGGGATTTAGATTGTACTCATTCCAATTACCAGACTCATGGAGCCTGGTATTGTTATTTATTATCACTACCTCCCCGTGTCAAGATTGGGTAATTTGCGTGCCTGCTGCCTTCCTTAGATGTGGTAGCCATTTCTCAGGCTACCTCTCCGAAATCAAACCCTAATTCTCCGTCACCCGTCACCACCATAGTAGGCCACTATCTTACCATTGAAAGTTGATAGGTAGAAATTTGAATGATGCATCGTTGGCACAAAGGTCGTGCGATCCGTCGAGTTATCATGAATCATCAGAGCAACAGGCATAGCCCACGTCAACCTTTTATCTAATAAATGCATCCCTTCCAGAAGTCGGGGTTTGTTACACGTATTAGCTCTAGAATTACTATGATTATCCGAGTAGTAGATACCATCAAACAAACTATAACTGATTTAATAAGCCATTGACAATTTCACAGTCTGAATTAGTTCATACTTACACATGCATGGCTTAATCTTTGAAACAAGCATATGACTACTGGCAGGATCAACCAAGTAGCATTCCTTTGGGATGTTGGCACCGCGTGGGCCTCGACACACCGATCGAGCGACGGAGAGTGCCCGACGTGAAGTGCAAGCATCGTGCGTGTCAAGCATGTGAAATGCGTAGCATCAGATGAATGGGGGCCAAGAGCTTGCACCCGCTAAACGTTCCACATCCGAGAGCACGATCGAACACCGGTGTACCAATCTGGCCATGGAGGATTGGGTGGCATGCTTGGGACATCGACCACGATTGATGTCTGACTCGTGGCCCCTCAGGACACGAGACGGATGCGGGATGGGAAGACATCCGATTTCCATCGATTCAAGTATGTAACATAGGATCCCGATCGGGCCCCCTATGTATGACGATCGCATGGGGGGAGATTGAAGAGGATGACGGGTCGACAGTTTGATGCATAGAGCACAGAGCCTACCCACAAGCACAACCATAGCACCACTCATATGCCCATTGCGTACAACTGGCAGCATCCACGTGCGCCGGTCCACAACCCACCTGATCGATTACTCGATGAGCGAAAGTAGGAAACGACGTACAAGGCCACGTCACAACCACTTGGCATGAGAAAAACACGAGCAAGGGCCAGACTGCCCCTGCCATCCGACAGGCAACAACAAAGCGACACCACCAATGCTTGGCCTGGCCGAGACCGTACGCGCGAGCTCCGCTAACACCACCCCAGGGGGATGTCGCTCGATTCAAGGACTTGTTCCTGGGGTCTCGGGCAGCATCGGCTGTGTGCACGGCCTCGTCAAGGACTAGGCATTTTTCTGGTCGACGAGAAGGGACCGCGAGACTGTCAAATACCGAGAGACCTGACCGGGCCAAGCCCGTAATCGCGACTTCTATTTGTACCACCCAAGGGAGCTGTTGCTTGATTCAAGGACTTGGTCTGAGGTCTAGGGCAGCATCCATCGTGTGCATGGGCTCGAGCTCGACTCCCCTTTTTTGCATGTACGCTAACCGATTGAGGCCATGGACGCTTATCAATCATCGGAGTAACCAGTCATTGGACAAAACGATCGAAAGGCATGCATGCCCTGTATTTCGCTAGAGGGACGTTGCCCTGGGTGTACGTAATGGAAAGCCCATCATGCACACCTACTCCCCCCGTGAAGGGAGGAGAGGGGGTGTCAGACCTCCACCCCCTAAAGAGCATTAGAGATTTTACAGATATGCTACAAGTAGACATTAAAGTGTCTGAAACAGGGACACTTTTTCCAAACAGGCATATCCCGCACCGAGGGCGAGCAGGTGCCGATGGTGGTTGGGGCATGTGCTCGCACCAAGGGCCAGCGCATGCCGATGGTGGTCGATGCGACTACTCGTACCGAGGGCCGGTGTGTGCTGATGGTGGTCGAGGCAACTGCCTATACCAGCTCGAGGCATGTACCCACACCAAGGCTCGACATGTGTCGATGGTGTTCGAGGCAACCACCCGCCCCAAGGCCCAGTATGTGTCGATGGTGTTTGACGTAACCACCGGCACCAGGGGCATCTTCTGTCGATGGTGGTTAGGGCAAGAGCCCACACCAAGGGCCGGCTTGTGCCGATGGTGGTCAAGGCAACCGCCTGCACCAAGGGCCATCTTCTACCGATGGTGGTCGAGACAACCGCCCGCACCAAGGCCCAGCACGTGTCGATGGGGTCAAGGCAATCGCCCGTACCAAGAGCCAGCTTGTGCTAATGGTGCTCGAGGCAACCGCCTGAACCAAGGGCATCTTTTGTGGATGGTGGTCGAGGCAACCGCCCACACCAAGGCCCAGCACGTGCCGATGGTGTTCGAGGCAACAGCTCACACCAGGGGCCAACATGAGCCGATGGTGTTGGACCGCCCGCACCAGGGGCCATCTTTTGCCGATGGTGGTCGAGGCAACCGCCTGTTCCAAGGGCTATCTTCTATCGATGGTGGTCGAAGTAACTGCCCGTACCAAGGCCCAGCACGTGCCGATGGTGTTCGAGGCAACCGCCCGCAACAAGGGCTAGCATATGCCAATGGTGTTTGACGTAACCGCCCACACTAGGGGCCAGCATATGCCAATGGTGTTCGACGTAACCACCCGCACCAGGGGCCATCTTCTGTCGATGGTGGCCGAGGCAATCGCACAACCAAGGGTTGGATTATGCCGATGGTGCTCGAGGCAACCGCCCGCACTAAGGCCTAGCATGTGCCGATGCTGTTCAAGGCAACCATCCGTACCAAGGCCCAGTATGTGCCGATGGTGGTCGAAGCAACCGCCAGTGTCACGGGCTCTGACCTTACGGTTATTCTAGTAGTAGATACCATCAAACAAACTATAATTGATTTAATGAGTCATTCACAGTTTCACAGTCTAAATTAGTTCATACTTACACATGCATGGCTTAATCTTTGAAACAAGCATATGACTATTGGCAGGATCAACCGGGTAGCATTCCTTCTAGATGTTGGCACTGCGTGGGCCTTAACACACCGATTGAGCAACGGAGAGAGCTCGACACAGAGTGCAAGCATCGTGCGTGTCGAGCACGTGAAATGCGTAGCATCAGATGAACGGGGGCCAAAAGCTCGTGCCCGCTAAACATTCCACATCTGAGAGCACGATCGAACATTGGTGCACCAATGCAGCCACGGAAGATTGGGTGGCACGCTTGGGACACCGGCCACGATTGGCATCTGACCCACGGCCCTTCGAGACATGAGACGAATGAGGGATGGCGAGACATTCGGTTTCCATCGATTTAGGTATGTAACACAAGATCTCGATCGTGCCCATTAGGTATGATGATCGCATAGAGGGAGATTGAAGAGGATGACGGGTCAACAGTTTGTTGCGTAGAGCACGGAGCCTGCCCACATGCACAACCATAGCACCACTCATATGCCCATTGCGTACAATGGGCAGCATCCACGTGGTTCAATTCACAACCCACCCGATCGATTACTTGATGAGCGAGCAGAGGAAATGACATGCGAGGCCACACCATAATCGCTTGGCACGAGAAAAACACGAGTAAGGGCCACGAGACTGCCTCTGCCATCTGACAGGCAACAACAAAGTGACACAACCAATGCTTGGCCCGATTGGGACCACAAGTGCAAGCTCTGCTGACACCACCCTAGGGGGACGTTACCCGATTCAGGGACTTGTTCCTGGGGTATCAGGTAGCATCGGCTGCATGCACGGCCTCGTCAAGGCCTAAGCATTTTTTTGGTTGATGAGAAGGGACCACGAGATCGTCAAATACCAAGAGACCTGGTCGGGCCAAGCCTGTAACTACGGTTTCTGCTCTCACCACCCCAGGGAGCCATTACCCGATTTAGGGACTGGGTATGGGGTCTAAGGAAGCATCCGCCACATGCATGGGCTCGAGCTTGGCTCCCTTTTTTCACATGCATGCCAACCAATTGAGGCCATGGGAGCCTGTCAGTCACTGGAGCAACCAGTCGCCAGACAAAATGGCCGAAAGGCATGCACATCCTGTATTTCACTCGAGGGACGTTGCCCTCGGTGTACGCAATGGGAGGCCCATCACACACACCTACTCCCCCCGTGGGAGAGGATAGGGGGTGTTAGACCACCACCCCCTAAAGAGCATTAGAGATTTTACAGATATGTTACCAGTAGACGTTAAAGTGTCTGAAATGGGGACACCTTTTCCAAACATGCATATCCCACATCGAGGGTGAGCAGATGCCAATGGTGGTTGGGACATGTGCCCACACCAAGGGCCAACGCGTGCCAATGGTGGTCGATGCGACTACCCGCACCAAGGGCCAGCGTGTGCTGATGGTAGTCAATGCGACTGCCCACACCAAGGGCTAGCGTCTGCCGATGGTGGTTAAGGTAACTGCCTACACTAGCTCGAGGCATGTGCCCACACCAAGGCCCGGCATGTGTCGATGCTGTTCGAAGCAACCGCTTGCACCAAGGCTCGACATGTGCCGATGGTGTTTGATGCAACCACCCACACCAGGAGCCATCTTTTTTCGGTGGTGGTCAAGGCAAGAGCCCGCACCAAGGGCCATCTTTTGTCGATGGTGGTCAAGGCAACCGCTCGCACCAAAGCTCGATATGTACCGATGGTGTTCGATGCAACCGCCCGCACTAGAGGCCATCTTCTACCAATGATGGTCGAGGCAAAAGCCTGCACCAAGGGTCGGCTTGTGTCGATGGTGGTCGAGGCAATCGCCCGCACCAAGGCCCAGCACGTGCCGATGGTGTTCGAGGCAACCGCCCACACCAAGGGCTAGCTTTTGCCGATGGTGCTCGAGGCAACTGCCCTTACCAAGGGCCATCTTCTATCGATAGTGGTCGAGGCAACCATCCGTACCAATGCTCAACACATGCTGATGGTGTTCGAGGCAACCACTTGCACCAGGGGCCAGCATGTTCCGATGGTGTTCGACGTAACTGCCCACACCAGGGGCCATCTTCTGCCGATGGTGGTTGAGGTAAGAGCCCGCACCAAAGGTCGGCTTGTGTCGATGGTGCTTGAGGTAACCGCCCGCACCAAGGCCCAGCACGTGTCGATGGTGTTCGAGGTAATCGCCCATACCGAGGCCCAGCATGTGTCGATGGTGGTTGAGGTAACCATTAGTGTCATGGGTTCTGACCTTAGACTTAGAATCCATGTGGCCTAAGGCTTGAAATCTCCTCCTTTATGCCTAAGTCAGCCAAAAACACAAGTGTGCAGGCACTAGAACAATGGGAAGGGCTGATTACGCAAGTTAAGGAGAAACAAGATAACAAGGCAGAATGCTAGAAATGCTCTTGTATTCACTGAAACAGAAGTGTTTGATGGTGTACAAATGAGGGTGGAGCAGCCATCTATTTATAGTTAAGGCTCCAGCTTACACTTAACGAAAATATCCCTAGAATAAAGGCTAACATCATGGGATTATACAGATTCCAATCAATCCTAATTTCTAGTGTCAACAAAATCTGTCTACTGATCCTGTATGCTTCCAGAAGCTTCCCTTGCGTGTCCAGCACCTTGGGCCCTTCTGGATGTGGTGCGGGCAGCCTGTATGCCAAGCCTTGGCCTCACAGGCTGGCCTGCAAGCTGGGCGGGCATTCTGACCTCATTGTTTAGGTCTTGCATGCAAATACCCGCTAGCACGCCTGGTCTAAGGGCCTCAACCTCTAGCTCGCCTGTTGGTGTGCCTGATGTACCTGGCGCACCCGTCTAAGGCATGACATTCTCCCCCACTTGATTGCACAACACCCTCATTACATCTTCTGCATGGTACTACCTAATCTGGTCCCCGAACTGCCATAAGTCATCTGTTGGTTCCCAGCTTGCCTCACTATCTAGAAGTCCTTTCTAGTGCACCAAGTACTTTTGTCTTGGCTGATAGTTTTTCTATCTCACCTTTCGATCAACTATGATACTGTGGACCTCTTTCTCATACGAGGCCCTTGCTCCCAATGGCACACGCTTTGACTCTGTCATCCTAGATCTCCCTTATCCTCATGGAATGGCTTGAGCATGCTTGCATGGAACACTGGGTGTACCTTTAATTTGGGTGGCATACCCAGCTTGTAGGCAACCTTGCCTACCCTCTTGACTATCGAAAAGATCTCTCATACCTTCGGACTAGGCCTTTGTGCAGCCCCCTGTGGTGCACAATGGAATGCAGCTTCACCAACACCAAGTCTCCAACCTAGAACTGCATTTCCTGCCTATTCTGGTCTGCCCACTTCTTCAACCTCTTGGCTGCCTTATGTAGACAAACTCTGGCCAAGTCAGTTTGCTCCTGCCATGCCTTGGCAAACTTGTATGCTGTTGGATTCAGCCCTGTATAACTTGCAGCAATCGAACCGAGTGTTAGTGGTTGTTGCCCTATCACAACCTCAAATGGGCTCTGGTTCGTTGCCTCGCTCCTTTGCAAGTTGTAGGAAAACTATGCAACATCTAGCAGTTTTGGCCAGTCCCTTTGTGTGGCACTCACATAGTGCCTGAGGTAGACCTCCAATAGTCCATTCACTCGTTTTGTTTGCCCATCGGTCTGCGGATGCATGCTAGTGGAAAAGTTCAAGTCTGACCCTAATAGCTTGAACAACTCAGTCTAGAACCTGCTTGTGAAACGCCCATCCCGATCACTAACAATGGTCCTCGGCACTCGTAAGTACTTAACCATGTTCTTCAGGAACAATTGAGCTGTGCTGGGCACTCCTTGGTTGCTGGAATTAAGATTCCATACTTGGAAAACCTGTCCACCACTACCATGATGCTTTCAAACCCTTCTGCTTTGGGTAGACCGACTATAAAGTCCAGAGAAACACTCTCTCATGGTCGCTCTGGCACTAGCAATAATGGCTCTGGTTTCTTGAGCTCCACCTTGTCCTATTGGCACATAAGATAAGTCTTCACATAGGCTTCGACATCGTCCCTTATGTGCGGCCAGTAGTACCGGTCATCGATCAGCGCCAAGGTGTGGGTCACTCCTGGACGTCCAGCCCACCTTGAGTAATGATATTCTTGCAAAACTTCCTTACAGAGCTTCTCGTGCTGCAGTACAGATAGTCTACTACCCCTGGTGTACAACAAGCCATCCTGTAACCAAAATCGCCTAGTCTTACCTTATCGGGCATACCTCATAAGAGCCTTGGCTGTAGGATCATATGCAAGTCACTCTTTGACGTGTGACACCAGTGACCCCTCTAGTTGGCTAATGGCAGCAAGCTTAGCCTTCCTGCTAAGGGCATCTGCCACTAGGTTCGCCAGCCCTAGCTTGTACTCTATCTGGAAATCAAATTCCATAAGAAAATCTTGCCATCTCGCTTGCTTAAGGGATAGCTTCTTTTGCATTTAAAAGTAGCTGGTTGCCACATTGTCCATCCTAACCACGAACCTCGACCCCAACAGGTAATTGCGTCAAGTGCGCAAGCAGTGCACCATTACAGTCATCTCCTTCTCTTGGACTGTGTACTTGCATTCAGTCTCGTTCAGCTTTCTGCTCTCGAACGTGAGTAGACATCCCTCCTGCATCAACATTCCCTCTATGCCAAAGTCTAATGCATCTGTATGCACCTCATAAGGCTTGGCATGGTCTGGCAAGGCCAAGATTGGCTCCTCGATCACAGCCCGCTTCAACCTATCAAAGGCTTCCTTGTACCCTGCGCTCCATTCCTATGCTCTCTTTATCTTGAGCAAGTCAGTCAATGGCTTGGCTATTGCTAAGTGGCCTTTAATGAAGTGCCTGTAATAGTTAACTATCCCAAGGAATGATCTCAACTCAGTGACCTTGGCTGGCGGTTGCCACTCCAGGATGGCATGCACCTTGCCTTCATCCATGCGTATCCTGCCACCTCCCATTATGTGGCCAAGGAACGGGATCACCTGCTGGACGAATAAGCACTTCTCCCTCTTGACAAACAGCTTGTGCACCCACAACACCTCAAACACCTATCTTAAATGGTCTACATGCTCTCCCAAAGTCTAGCTGTGGATCACAATGTCATCTAAATAAACCACAACAAATCGATCAAGGAATGACTGAAATACCTTGTTCATAACGGTGCAGAATGTTGTTGGGGCGTTCGTGAGTCCGAAAGGCATCACCAAGAACTCATACAAACCATACCAAGTGACACATGCTGTCTTTGGCTCATCTCCCTCCGCAATCCTAACTTGATAGTAGCCCGACCTTAAATCCAGCTTGGTGAACCACCTTGTGCTCCTAAGTTGATAGAACAAGTCTGCAATGAGTGGGATGGGGTACTTGTTCTTGATGGTCAACTTGTTCAAAGCCCGGTAGTCTATGCACAACCGCAATGACCCATCATGCTTGTGCTGGAATAGAATCAGTGCACCATAGGGTACCTTCGATGGCCTGATGAAGCCAGCATCAACTAACTCTTTGAGCTGCTTCCTCAACTCCTCCAACTCTGGTGGAGATATTCGGTAAGGGGTTCTAGCAGGTGGCCTAGCCTCGGACACTAGCTTGATCTTGTGGTCTCCTCCCTCTTAGGTGGTAGCTTGCTAGGCAGCTTTACGGGCATCACATTACTAAAGGTCTTCAGCACCTTTAGCACCTTCAAGGGTGACTCAGTCTCTTTCTCCTTTGGCTCATCATATTTCAGGGCTGCCAAGAAGGTGTCTTCTTCTTTGCTTACCACCTTGGCAAATTGGATGGCTGACACCACCCACGACCTAACTCTATACCCTCTCCTCAATGGCACTAGGCATTGGCACCGTGCATCCAAGATGCAAACACAATCGACAAAAGGCACAAGGAGGGCATTAATCTGAACAAGGAAATCCAACCCAATCACAAACTCATAGTCTTCAAAAGGTATTACCTCTATGGTCTCCTTGCCTTTCCAGTCTCCAAGCTGCAACTCCACTCCCCATATTACTCCAATGGCTAGAACCTCTTTGGAGTTCACCATTTTAATGGTACCAGTCCCTTTCTGCATCTTTAGTCTGAGCTTTCAGGCTCCATCACTTAAAATAAAAAGATGTAAGGCACCTATGTCTACTAGTGTGCTCACTTTCTGACCCACAACAATTAGATCCGCAAACATCAAGCCCTTTAGCTTATGGCTTCCCTTACTCTGGACAGCATTGAGCACCAACGACCCAAGCTTTGCTGCCCCTGACTGTAGCTTCTCGTCAGACTCCTTGTCTACAGTAGCCAGCTTGCCCTTTTACTGGCAATTACGTGCTTTGTGGCTCCCTCCACATAGGTAGCATGCTAGTGGCTCTCGGTCCCCTTTTGCTTTCCACTTGCCTGCTGGTGGCTTCTTGTCGCCATCCTTGGTTGAACGGTCTCGGTCTCCATCCATGGACTCCAAGTCACGATCCTTCCCCTTGGACTGCTTCTTCCAGCCTATCGTCCCTGCCCTTACCCTTGGGCTTGAAAGACTCGAACTTGTTCAGAGACTTGAACTCTATCAAGGCTTCGACAGTAGTCATGGCTTTAGCCAAGTCATGAACTCCCCTTCGTTGTAGCTCATGCTTCACCCATGGCTTCAGCCCATCCATGAAAGCAAATGAGGTGTCCTTCTCACCTAGATTTGAGATCTGTAGCATCAGTTCAAAAAATTTCTAGACATACTCCCTTATGTCCCCTTGCTGGCTAAGCTGACGTAACTTTGCCCGTGCGTCATCATCGGCATACTCCGAGTAAAATTGCTCTCTGAACTCCTTTTGGAACTCTACCCAGGTTCCAATCTTGGTGTTCCCACACCTAACATCATCACACCTGTGCCTCCACCACAATAAGGCTACATCAGTGAGATACATAGCAGCGGTGCTTACCTTTATCTTCTTGTCTTGCATGCCCATGGCCTAGAAGTACTGCTCCATACCCCAAAGCTAGTTGTCTACTTCCTTGGCTACCCTAGTCCCCTTAAACTCTTTAGGCTTGGGGACATCCAATCTGGACTTGGACACTCCAGCAAACATGCCATTCCCAATGGTAGTCTTGCAAGCAACGAGCTCACTGGTAAGCTCCTCCATCTGCTAGCGCATGGCCCTATGCCAACTCGTAAAGTCAGCACTTCAGCCTCCAAGGCCCCATTCTTTTGGGTGAACACATCCAAGCCTTTGTTGAGAGCAACTTGCAGCTCACTTTAGATCTCTTCCCCCATAGAGTCTAACGATGCAATGTGAGTGTCTACCTCCTCAAGCTTCTCCCCCATGTCGCCCATGGTCACCTCCACCTTGGCCAGCCTACCGTCCATGGTAGACTAGATATCTCTAGAACTGGCTTTCCTACCTCTTCCACGCCCATGCTCCTAGGCTTTTGGTTGTTGGTTAGTAGTGTCACTTTGGGATGCCATCTCCTCAATCATGATATAACCTGCACAACACAAACATGCAGAATCGAACTTGCTCTGATACCAACTATCACGGGCTCCGACCTTAGACTTAGAATCCGTGCGGCCTTAGGCTTGGAATCTCCTCCTTTATGCCTAAGTCAGCCTAAAACACAAGCGTGTGGGAACTAGAGAAATGGGAAGGCCTGATTACGCAAGTTAAAGAGAAATAGGATAACAAGGCAGAATGCTGGAAATGCTCTTGTATTCATTGAAACAGAAGTGTTTGATGGTGTACAAATGAGGGTGGAGCAGCCCTCTATTTATAGTTGAGGTTCCAGCTTACACTTAATGGCAATATCCCTAGAATAAAGGCTAAAATCATAGGATTATACAGATTCCAATCAATCAAGATTATAACTCCTGATTTTTAGGGTCAACCGAATCTGCCTGCTAATCCTGTATGCTTCCAGAAGCTTCCCTTGCGTGTCCAGCACCTTGGGCCCTTCTGAATGTGGTACGGGCAGCTTGTATGCTAGGCCTTGGCCTCACGGGCTGGCCTGCAAGCTGGGTGGGCATTCTGACCTCGTCTCCTAGGCCTTGCAAGCAAATACCTGCCAGTGCACCTAGTCTACAGGCCTCAACCTCTGGCTCACCTGCTGGTGCACCTGATATGCCTGGCGCACCTGCCCAGGGTGTGACACCAGCACCAAGGCCCAACATATGTCGATTGGGGGTTCCAGTGATTAGGATGGCCTGGGGGTGTGCGCACATGATAGACGATGGGTGCTGGTACTTGGCCCTTATATTGGCCCCTTATCCCTCATCAAACCTTGAGAACTCACACCCCCTTAAAGAGCATTTGAGATTTTATAGGTTTGCTGCCGTAGCCATTCAAGTGTTTGAAATGGGGACATTTTTTTCAAATGGTCACAAAATCTTCTCCACTTCGAGTTTTTAGTTGAAATTTTTTGTGCATGCCAACAAAAATACAAGGATCCTGTCTACAAAATTTGGGGCCAAAACTCCTTCTAAAAAAATTTTAAAAAATCTCAAACCGTAAAAAGTTTCAAAAATCGTGAAAAATAGAAAACGAGTCGTCTTGCCACGAAACTTAACATGAAGGCTTTGGGGACCATTGTATGAATTTACAAGCCATAAAAATGGCATTGGCATGGTAGAAATATGAAGATGTGCCTAAACCCACCTACCACCCGATCAATCCACGGCTTGCACATCCTACCTCTCTAGCTTCGCCCCATTCAGGCATAGTTCACCATCTTTCGGGTCCCGACAAGCATGCTCACACTCAAACCCTTCTAAAAAGATCAAGGTCGATCGGTGGTGCACCCGTGAGGGATCTCGCCAATCAGCTTCCTTGAGCCTTACGGGTTCCTGGCCCGTTGACTCACATGCATGTCAGATTTCTTGGTCCGTGTTTCAAGACGGGTCGGATAGGGAGCATGTAGGCTGATGCCTGGAGCACGCCGAGATGGCGCATGCTGCGTTCCATGATCGCAACAACAACGTCTTCACGGGCACATTGAAAGCCCAGGCTTGGGCAGCCACCGCGACCTACGTCGATCCATGCCCCGTGCCGATCGGCGGACTGACTCTCGTCGTTCCACATCCGACCGGGGTACATCGTCGGCCCTAATCCGTTTCCCTCTTGACAATTTCAAGCACTCTTTGACTCTCTTTTCAAAGTCCTTTTCATCTTTCCCTCACGGTACTTGTTTGTTATCGATCTCTCACCCGTATTCAGCCTTGGACGGAATTTACCGCCTGATTGGGGCTGCATTCCCAACCAACCTGGCTCGCGGACAGCACCTCGTGGTGCGACAGGGTCCGGAACAACGGGGCTCTCACCCTCTTCGGTGCCCTTTTCCAGGGCACTTGGGCTCGATCTACCGCTGAAGATGCTTTTCCAGACTACAATTCATACATCAAGGGCACCCGATTCTCAAGTTGGGCTCTTCTCGGTTCACTGGCCGTTATAAGGGGAATCCTGGTAAGTTTCTTTTCCTCTGCTTATTGATATGCTTAAACTCAGCGGGTGATTCTGCCTGACCTAGGGTCGCGATGTGAGCATCGACTGAGCGATACGGAGGGTCTGAAGGGGGGGCGATGGTGCATGACACCCAAACGGCGTGCCCTCGACCTAATGGCTTGGGGTGCAACTTGCGTTCAAAGACTCAATGGTTCACGGGATTCAGCAATTCACACCAAGTATCGCATTTCGCTACATTCTTAATCGATGGGAGAGCCAAGATATCTATTGTCGAGAGTCATTCAATTTTTTCCTGACAAAAGGAGTCGCGGTGCCACCCACACACGCACTACGGACGAGATGGCAACGGTGCGCGCACTCCATTTCATTTCGGTTCCTTGGTGCAATTCGCGTCAGGGGTTCACTGTTTGGTAACGGGCAAGAGGACGTCGATCGTTTTGCCTGCCCCATAGGGGGGACAGAGTGACCGTCGCGCCCGCCCAGGGTCAGAGGGGGCTCGAGGCATGGGGGCACCCTCACCCCCTCGGTGTTTCGTTAACGCATCCGTAGGTCAACCGTCGAGCGGGGTTTCGACAATGATCCTTCTACAGGTTCACCTACAAAAACCTTGTTATGACTTCTCCTTTCTCTAAATGATAAGGTTCAGTGGACTTCTCACGATGTCATGGCCAGTGTGCCGTTCGCGTCACCGCTATCAGAACACTTCACCAGACCATTCAATCGGTAGGAGTGACAGGCGATGTGTAAAAAGGGCAGGGACGTAGTCAATATGAGCTGATGACTCATGCCTACTAGGAATTCCTCGTTGAAGACCAACAATTGGAATGATCTATCCCCATCACGATGAAATTTCAAAGATTACCCGGGCCTGTCGGCCAAGGCTATAGACTCGTTGAATACATCAGTGTAGCGCGCGTGCCGCCCAGAACATCTAAGGGCATCACAAACCTGTTATTGCCTCAAACTTTCTTGGCCTAAGTGGCCATAGTCCCTCTAAGAAGCTAGCCACGAAGGATCACCTCTGCGTAGCTAGTTATTAGGCTGAGGTCTCGTTCGTTAACGAAATTAACCAGACAAATCCCTCCACCAACTAAGAATGGCCATGCACCATCACCCATAGAATCAAGAAAGAGCTCTCAGTCTGTCAATCCTTACTATGTCTGGACCTGGTAAGTTTCCCTGTATTGAGTCAAATTAAGCCGCAGGCTCCACTCTTGGTGGTGCCCTTCTGTCAATTCCTTTAAGTTTCAGCCTTGAGACCATACTCCCCCCGAAACCCAAAGACTTTGATTTCTCATAAGGTGCTGGCAGAGTCCTAAAAGTAACATCCGTCGATCTCTGATCGGTATGTTTGAGACTAGGATGGTATCTGATCATCTTCGAGTCCCCAACTTTCATTCTTGATTAATGAAAACATCCTTGGCAAATGCTTTCGCAGTTGTTCATCTTTCATAAATCCAAGAATTTCACCTCTGACTATGAAATACGAATGCCCCTGACTATCCCTGTTAATCATTACTCCAATCCCGAAGGCCAACATAATAGGATCTAAATCCTATGATGTTATCCCATGCTAATGTATACAAGCGTAGGCCTGCTTTGAGCACTCTAATTTCTTCAAAGTAACATCATCGGAGGAACGCCAGGGCAATTAAGTCCAGGAGCGCATCATCGGCAGTAGGGACGAGTAGACCGGTGCTCACCGTGAGGTAGATCGGATGACCCAACCCTAGTTCCAACTATGAGCTTTTTAACTGCAACAACTTAAATATACGCTATTGGAGCTAGAATTACCGCGGCTGCTGGCACCTGACTTGCCCTCTAATGGATCCTTGTTAAGGGATTCAGATTGTACTCATTCCAATTACTAGACTCATGAAGCTCAGTATTGTTATTTATTGTCACTACCTCGTCGTGTCAGGATTAGGTAATTTGCATGCCTGTTGCCTTCCTTGGATGTGGTAGCCGTTTCTTAGGCTTTCGCTCTAGAATCAAACCCTAATTCTCCGTCACCCATCACCACCATAGTAGGCCACTATCCTACCATCGAAAGTTGATAGGGCAAAAATTTGAATGATTCGTCACTGGCATAAAGGTCGTGTGATCCGTCGAGTTATCATGAATCATCAGAGCAACAGGCATATCCCGCGTCGACCTTTTATCTAATAAATGCATCCCTTCCAGAAGTCAAGGTTTGTTGCACCTATTAGCTCTAGAATTACTACGATTATCCGAGTAGTAGATACCATCAAACAAACTATAACTGATTTAATGACCCATTCGCAGTTTCACAGTCTGAATTAGTTCATACTTACACATGCATGACTTAATCTTTGAGACAAGCATATGACTACTGGCAGGATCAACCAGGTAGCATTCCTTCGGGACGTTGGCACCGCGTGGGCCTCGATGCACCGACCGAATGACGGAGAAAGCCCAACACAAAGTGCAAGCATCGTATGTATTGAGCACGTGAAATGTGTAGCATCGAACGAACGGGGGGTGAGAGCCCGTGCTTGCTAAACGTTCTGCATCCGAGAGCACGATCGAACGTCAGTGCACCAATGAGGCCACGAAGGATTGGGTGGCGTGCTTGGGACACCGGCCATGATTTACGTCCAACCCGTGACCCCTCGGGACACGAAACGGATGAGGGATGGTGAGACATCCAGTTTCCATCGATTTAGGTATGCAACACAGGATCCCGATCGCGCCCTTTGGGTACGACGACCGCATGGGGGGAAATTGAAGAGGATGACGGGTCGACAGTTCCATGCATAGAGAACGGAGCCTGCCCACACGCACAACCATAGCACCACTCATATGCCCATTGCGTACAAGTGGCAGCATCCATGCGTGCCGGTCCATAACCCACCCGATCGATTACTCGACGAGTTAACGGAGGAAATGACATGTGAGGCCATGCCACAACAGCTTGGCTTGAGAAAAACATAAGTAAAGGCCACGAGACTACTCCTGCCATCTGACAGGCAGCAACAAAGCAACTCCACCAATGCTTGGCTCGGCCAGGATCATACGCACGAGCTCCACTGACACCACCCCAGGGGGACGTTGCCTAATTTAGGGACTTGTTCCAGGGGATTCGGGCAGCATCGGTTGCGTGCACGGCCTCATCGAGGCCTAGGTGTTTTAGTGGTCGATGAGAAGGGACCGCGAGATCGTCAAATACTGAGAGACTTGGCCGATCCAAGCCTGCAACTGTGGCTTCTGCTCGCACCACCCAAGGGAGTCATTGCCCGATTCAGGGACTTGGTCTGGGGTCTAGGGCAGCATCTGCCACATGCATGAGCTCGAGCTCGGCTCCCCTTTTTCGTATGCACGCCAACGATTACGACCGTGGGCACCTGTTGGTCACAGGAGCAACCAGTCGCTGGACAAAATGGTCGAAAGGCATGCACGCCATGTATTTTGCTCGAGGGACATTGCCCTGGGTGTACGCAATGGGAGGCCCATCACGCACACCTACTCCCCCTACGGGGGGGAAAGGGGGTGCCGGACCACCACCCCCTTAGATATTTTATAGATATGCTACCAATAGACGTTAAAGTGTTTGAAATGGGGACACTTTTTTTGAACAGGCATATCCCGCACTGAGGGTGAGTAGGTGCCAATGGTGGTTGGGGCATGTGCCCGGACCAAGGGCCAGCGCATACCGATGGTGGTCGATGTGACTGCCTGCGCCAAGGGCCAACGTGTGCCGATGGTGGTTGATGCCACTGCCCGAGCCAAGGGCCAGCATGTGCCGATGGTGGTCGAGGCAACCGCCCACACCAACTCGAAGCATGTGCCCACACCAAGGCCCGGCATGTGCTGATGGTGTTTGATGCAATCGCCCGTACCAAGGGCCATCTTCTGCCGATGGTGGTTGAGGCAACCGCCCGCACCAAGGGCCATCTTCTGTCGATGGTGGTCGAGGCAACCGCCCGTACCAAGGGCCAGCTTGTGTCGATGGTGCTCGAGGCAACCGTCCACACTAAGGGCCATCTTTTATCGATGGTGGTCGAGGCAACCACCCGCACCAAGGCCTAGCACGTGCCGTTGGTCTTCGAGGCAACCGCTCGCACCAAGGCCCATCACGTGCCGATGGTGTTCGATGCAACTGCCTACACCAGGGGCCATCTTCTGTCGATAGTGGTCGAGGCAAGAGCCCGCACTAAGGGCCATCTTCTGCCAATAGTGGTCGAGGCAATCGCTAGCACCAAGGGCCAGCATGTGTCGATAGTGTTCTACGTAATTGCCTGTACCATGGAACATCTTCTACCGATGGTGGTCGAGGTAAGAGCCCGTACCAAGGGTCGACTTGTGCAGATGGTGCTCAAGGCAACCGCCCGCACCAAGGCCCAGCACATATCAATGGTGTTCAAGGCAACTGCCCACACTAGGGGCCAGCATGTGCCGATGGTGTTCGACGTAATCGCCCAAACCAGGGGCCATCTTCTATCGATGCTGGTCGAGGCAAGAGCCTGCATCAAGGGTTGGCTTATGCTGATGCTGGTCGAGGCAATCGCCCGCACCAAGGGCCATCTTCTACTGATGGTGGTCGAGGTAACTGCCCGTACCAGGGGCAGCATGTGCCGATGGTGTTCAACGTAATTGCCCTTAGCAGGGAACATCTTCTGCCAATAGTGGTCGAGGCAAGAGCCCGTACCAAGGGCCAGCTTGTACCGGTGGTGCTCAAGGTAACCGCCCGCACCAAGGCCCAGCACGTACCGATCTGTCGATACTAGTCGAGGTAAGAGCCCGCATCAAAGGTCGATTTATACCGATGGTGGTCGAGGCAACCGCCCGCACTAAGGGCCATCTTCTGCCGATGGTGGTCGAGGTAACCGCCCGCACCAGGGGCCAGCATGTGCTGATGGTGTTCGAAGCAATCGCTCGTACCAGGGAACATCTTCTGCTAATGGTGGTCAAGGCAAGAGCCCGTTCCAAGGGTCGGCTTATACCGATGGTGCTCGAGGCAACCGCCTGCACCAAGGCCTAGCACATACCGATGGTGGTCGAGGTAACCGTCCATACCAAAGGCCATCTTCTGTCGATGGTGGTCGACACAACCGCCCGTACCAAGGCCTAGCACGTGCCGATGATGTTCGAGGCAACCGCCCGCACCAGGGGCCAGCATGTGCCGATGGTGTTTGACACAACCGCCCGCACCAGGGGCCATCTTCTACCGATGGTGGTCAAGGTAAAAGCCAACACCAAGGGCCGGCTTGTGCCAATGCCGGTTGAGGTAACCGCCCACACCAAGGGCCATCTTCTACCGATGGTGGTCGAGGCAACCGCCCGTACCACGGGCCAGCATGTGCCAATGGTGTTCGATGCAACCATTTATACTAGGGAACATCTTCTGTCGATGGTGGCCAGGGCAAGAGCCCATACCAAGGGCCGGCTTGTGTCGATGGTGCTCGAGGCAACCGCTCGTAACAAGGCCTAGCACGTGCCAATGGTGTTTGAGGCAACCGTCCGCACCAAGGCCCAGCGTGTGTCGATGGTGTTCGATGCAACCATCCACACCATGGGCCATCTTATGCTGATGGTGGTCGAGGCAACAGCCCGCACCAAGGGTTGGCTTATACCGATGGTGGTCGAGGTAACCGACCGCACCAGAGGCCATCTTCTGTTGATTGTGGTCGAGGCAGGAGCCTACACTAAGGGTCGACTTGTGCCGATGGTGGTCGAGGTAACCGCCCGCACCAGGGGCCATCTTCTACCAATGGTGGTCGAGGAAACCGCCCACATCAAGGCCCAGCATGTGTCGATGGTGTTCGACATAACCATCGCACTAGGGGCCATCTTGTGTCGATGATGGTAAAGGTAACTGCCCGCACCAAGGGCCGACTAGTGTCGATGGTACCCGAGGCAATCGCTCGGACCAAGGCTCCGTAGAGGGGATAGAGCAACCGTTGCACCCACCTAGGGCCAGAGGGGGCTCAGGGTGTGGGGGCACCCTCGCCCCCTCAGTGTTTCGTTAACGTATCCGTGGGTCATCCATCGAGCGGGGTTTTAACAATGATCTTTCCGTAGGTTCACCTACGAAAATTTTGTTATGACTTCTCCCTCCTCTAAATGATAAGGTTCAGTGGACTTCTCCCGACGTCGCGGGCGGCGGACCGTCCACGTCCCCACGATCCAAACACTTCACCAGACCATTCAATCGGTAGGAGCACCGGGCGGTGTGTACAAAGGGCAGGGACATAGTCAACGCGAGCTGATGACACGCGCTTACTAGAAATTCCTTTTTGAAGACCAACAATTACAATGATCTATCCCCATTATGATTAAATTTCAAAGATTACCCGGGCCTGTCAGCCAAGGCTATAGACTCATTGAATACATCAATGTAGCGCACGTGCAGCCCAGAACATCTAAGGGCATCACAGACCTGTTATTGCCTCAAACTTCATTGGCCTAAGCAGCCATAGTCCTTTTAAAAAGCTAGCCACGAAGGATCACCTCCGCGTAGCTAGTTAGCAGGCTGAGGTCTCATTCGTTAACGAAATTAACCAGAGAAATCGCTCCACCATCTAAAAACGGCCATGCACCACCACTCATAGAATCAAGAAAGAGCTCTTAGTCTATCAATCCTTACTATGTCTGGATCTGGTAAGTTTCCCCATGTTGAGTCAAAATAAGTCGCAGGCTCTACTCCTGGTGGTGCCCTTCCATCAATTCCTTTAAGTTTCAGCCTTGCGACCATACTCCATCCAGAACCCAAAGACTTTGATTTCTCATAAAGTGCTGGCAGAGTCTTAAAAGTAACATCTGTCGATCCCTGGTCGGCATCGTTTATGGTTGAGACTATGACGGTATCTGATCATCTTCGAGCCCTCAACTTTCATTCTTGATTAACGAAAACATCCTTGGCAAATGCTTTCGCAGTTGTTCGTCTTTCATAAATCCAAGAATTTCACCTCTGACTATGAAATACGAATGCCTTCGATTGTCCCTATTAATCATTACTCCAATCCCGAAGGCCAACATAATAGGATCGAAATCCTATGATGTTATCCCATGCTAATGTATACAAGTGTAGGCTTGCTTTGAGCACTCTAATTTCTTTAAAGTAACAGTGTTGGAGGAATGAACCGGGTAATTAAGTCTAGGAGTGTATCACCAACAGTAGGGACGAGTAGACCAGTGCTCACCGTGAGGCAGATCGGATGACCCAACCCTAGTGCCAACTATGAGCTTTTTAACTATAACAACTTAAATATACGCTATTGAAACTGGAATTACCGTGGCTGCTGGCACTAGACTTGCCCTTCAATGGATCCTCGTTAAGGGATTTAGATTGTACTCATTCCAATTACCAGACTCAAGGAGCCCGGTATTGTTATTTGTTGTCACTACCTCTCCATGTCAGGATTGGGTAATTTGCGCGCTTGCTGCCTTCCTTGGAGGTGGTAGCCATTTCTCAGGCTCCCTCTCCAAAATCGAACCTAATTCTCCGTCACCCATCACCACCATAGTAGGCCACTATCCTACCATCGAAAGTTGATAGGGCAAAAATTTGAATGATGCATCACTGGCACAAAGGCCGTGTGATCCGTTGAGTTATCATGAATCATCAGAGCAATGGGCATAGCCCGCATCGACCTTTTATCTAATAAATGCATCCCTTCTAGAAGTCGGGGTTTGTTGCACGTATTAGCTTTAGAATTACTACGATTATCTGAGTAGTAGATACCATCAAACAAACTATAACTGATTTAATGAGCCATTCGTAGTTTCACAGTCTGAATTAGTTCGTACTTACACATGCATGGCTTAATCTTTGAGACAAGCATATGACTACTGGCAGGATCAACCAGGTAGCATTCCTTTAGGACGTTGGCACCGTGTGGGCCTCGACGTATGGACCGAGCGACGAAAAAAGCCTGCCACAGAGCGCAAGTGTCGTACGTGTCAAGCACGTGAAATGTGTAGCATCGAACGAACGGGGGCCAAGAGCCTGTTCCCACTTCAACCTATCAAAGGCTTCTTGGTGCCCCGCGCACCACTCCCATGCTCCCCCTTTCTTGAGCAAGTCAGTCAATGGCGTGGCTATTGCTGAGTGGCCTTTGATGAAGACCCTGTAGTAGTTAACCAACCCAAGGAATGATCTCAACTCAGTGACCTTGGCTGGTGGTTGCCACTCCAGGATGGCATGCACCTTGCCTTTATCCATGCGTATCCTGCCACCTCCCACTATGTGGCCAAGGAACAGGATCTCCTGCTGGGCAAATAAGCACTTCTCCCTCTTGACAAATAGCTTGTGCGCCCGTAACACCTCAAACACCTGTCTCAAGTGGTCTACATGCTCTCCTAAAGTCTGGCTGTAGATCACAATGTCATCCAAATAACCACAACAAATTGATCAAGGAATGACTGAAGTACCTTGTTCATAAGGGTGCAGAATGTTGCTGGGGGGTTCGTGAGCTCGAAAGGCATCACCAAGAACTCATACGAACCATACCGAGTGACACATGCTATCTTTGGCTCATCTTCCTCCGTGATCCTAACTTGATAGTAGCTCGACCTCAAATCCAGCTTGGTGAACCACTTTTTGCTCCCAAGTTGATCGAACAAGTCCACAATGAGTGGGTTGGGGCACTTGTTCTTGATGGTCAGCTTGTTCAAAGCTTGAAAGTCTATGCATAGCCGTAATGACCCATCATGCTTGTGCTAGAATCGATGCACCATAGGGTACCTTCGATGGCCTGATGAAGCCAGCATCAACTAACTCTTTGAGCTACTTCCTCAACTCTTCCAACTCTGGTGGAGATATTCGGTAAAGGACTCTAACTAGTGGCTTGGCCTCGGACACCAGCTTGATCTTGTGGTCCACCTCTCTTTTAGGTAGTAGCTTGCTAGGCAGCTTTACGGGCATCACATCACTAAAGGTCTTCAGCACCTTTAGCACTCCCAAGGGTGACTCGATCTTCTTCTCCCTTGGCTTATCATATTTCAGGGCTACCAAGAAGGTGTCTTCTTCCCTGCTTACCGCCTTGGCAAATTGGATGGCTGACACCACCCGCGACCCAACTTCAGAGCCTCTCTTCAATGGCACTAGGCATTGGCACCATGCATCCAAGATGCAAACGCAATTGGCAAAAGGCACAAGGAGGGCGTTAATCCGAACAAGAAAATCCAACCCAATCATAAACTCATAGTCGTCAAGGGGTATTACCTCTATGGTCTCCTTGCCTTTCCAGTCTCCAAGCTGTAACTCCACTCCCTGTGCTACTCTAATGGTTGGAACCTCCTTTGAGTTCAACATTTTAATGGTACCAATCCCTTTCTGCACTTTTAGTCTGAGCTTCCAGGCTCTATCACCTGAAATAAAAAAATGTGAGGCACCTGTGTCCACCAGTGCGCTCACCTTCTGACCCGTAACCATCAGATCCACAAACATCAAGCCCTTTGGCTTGTGGTTCCCCTTACTCTGGACAACATTAAGCACCAACGACCCAGGCTTCGCTGCCCCTGACTCTGGCTCCTCATCAGACTCCTTGTCTACAGCAGCCAGCTTGCCTTTTTGTGGGTAATTGCATGCTATGTGGCTCCTTCCAGTTACGTAGCATGCTAGTGGCTCTTGATCCCCGTTTGCTTTTCACTTGCATGTTGGTGGCTTCCTCTCGCCATCCTTGGTTGAACAGTCTCGATCTCCATCCTTGGACTCCCGGTCATGGTCTTTCCCCTTGGACTGCTTCTTCCGCTTGGACTGCTTCTTTCGGCCCCTATTGTCCCTGCCCTTACCCTTGGGTTTAGAAGACTAGAACTTGTTTAAAGGCTTGAACTCTATCAAGACCTCAGCAATAGTCATGGCTTTAGCCAAGTCATGAACTCCCCTCCATTGTAGCTCATGCTTCACCCACGGCTTCAGCCCATCCATGAAAGTAAATAAGACATCATTCTCACTGAGATCCGAGATCTATAGCATTAGTTCAGAGAATTTCTAGACATATTCCCTTATGTCCCCTTGCTGGCTAAGCCGGTGTAACTTTACCTGTGCCTCATCATCGGCATACTCCGAGTAAAATTGCTCTTTGAACTCTTTTTGGAACTCTGCCCAGGTTTCAATCTTGGTGTTCCCACGCCTGACATCATCACACCTACGCCTCCACCACAATAAGGCTACATCAGTGAGATACATAGCAGCGGTGCTTACCTTTATCGCCTCGTCTTGCATGCCCATGGCCTAGAAGTACTATTCCATACCCCAAAGGTAGTTGTCTACTTCTTTAGCCGCCCTAGTCCCCTTAAACTCCTTAGGCTTGGGGACATCCAATCTAGATTTGGACACTTCAGCAAACATGCCATTCCCAATGGCAGTCTTGCAAGCAACGAGCTCACTGGTAAGCTCCTCCATCCACTGGCGCATGGCCTCCATGCCATCTCGCAAAGTTAGCATTTCAGCCTCTAAGGCCCTATTCTTTTGCGTGAACACGTCCAAGCCTTTGTTGAGAGTAGCTTACAGCTCATTTTGGATCTCCTCCCCCATAGAGTCTAGCGATGCAATATGAGTCTCTACCTCTTCAAGCTTTTTCTTCTGTCGCCCATGGTCACCTGCACCTTGGCCAGCCTACCGTCTATGGTAGACCAGATATCTATAGAACTGGCTTTCTTACCTCTTTCACGTCCATGCTCCTGGGCCTTTGGTTGTTGGTTAGTAGCGTCACTTTGGGATGCCATCTCCTCAATCACGATCTAACCTGCACAACACAAACACGCAGAATCAAACTTGCTCTGATACCAACTATCACGAACTTCGACCTTAGACTCAGAATTCGTGTGGCCTTAGCCTTGGAATCTCCTCCTTTATGTAATGGGAAGGGCTGATTATGCAAGTTAAAGAGAAACATGATAACAAGGTAGAATGCTGGAATATGCTGTATATTCACTGAAACAGAAGTGTTTGATGGTGTACAAATGAGGGTGGAGTAGCCCTCTATTTATAGTTGAGGCTGCAGCTACACTTAATGGCAATGTCCCTAGAATAAAGGCTAAAATCATGGGATTACACAGATTACAATCAATCAATATTCTAACTCCTGATTTCTAGGGTCAACTAAATCTGCTTGCTGATCCTGCATGCTTCTAGAAGCTTCCCTTGCATGTCCAGCACCTTGGGCCCTTTTGGATGTGGTGTGGGCAGCCTGAATGCCAGGCCTTGGCCTCACGGGCTGGCCTGCAAGCTGGGCGGGCGTTCTAACCTCGTCTCCTAGGCCTTGCATGTAAATACCCGCCAGTACACCTGGTATATGGGCTTCAACCTCTAGCTCACCTATCGGTGCACCTGATGTGCCTGGCGCACCCGTCCAAGGCTTGACACCCATACCAAAGGCCAGCCTGTGCCAATGATGGTTGATGCATGTGCCATCACCATGCGTCATCATGTCCCATTGATGGTCGAGGCCTTGGCTGAAGTTTGATTTTGAGCCATGCTGCACATGCTGGGCTCGGGCATGTGCTGGTGCCATATTTTTTTTGCCTGGGGCACCATCATCGGAGCATCATCAAAGAACCTGACCGACGACATTGGGGTTTCGACGATTGGGGGGGCCGGGGGTGTGCGCACATGATGTGCGATGGGTGCTGGTACTTGGCCCTTATATTGGCCCCCTATACCTCATCAAACCTCGAGAACTCACACCCCCTTAAAAAGCATTTGAGATTTTATAAGTTTGCTACTAGTAGCCATTCAAGTGTCTGAAATGGGGACACTTTTTTCAAGTGGTCACAAAATCTTCGCATGCCAACAAAACTACAAGAATTACGTCTACAAAATTTGGGGCCAAAACTCCTTCTAAAAAAATTTTAAAAAATCCCGAACTGCAAAAAGTTTCAAAAATCGTGAAAAATAGAAAATGAGTCGTCTTACCATGAAACTTCACCTGAAGGCTTAGGGGACCATTGTATGAATTTACAAGCCATAAAAATGGCATTGGCACGGCAGAAAAATGAAGATGTGCCTAAACCCACCTACCACCTAATCGATCCATGGCTTGCGCATCCCGCCTCTCTGGCCGGCGTAGTGCCCGTCGGTCGTTTTGTAGGTTGACTTAGGTATATGGAGTTCATTCCCAGTCTAAGTTCAGATCGGACCGAGGGTTGCAGTAGCAGGACTCGTAGCTGGATCGACAGCACGAAGAGGGGGGCCGAACCGATCCCTGACTTGCGTATTCTGCCTCTCTGGTCGGCTGAGCGCCCGTACGCTCTATTCATGGGTTGACTAAGGCATACGGAGTTCATTCCCAGTCTAAGCATACAGACCGGACCAAGGGTTGTAGTAGCAGGATCGACAGCACGCAGGAGGGACCGGGTCGATCCTCGGCTTGCTCATTCTACCTCTCTGACCGGCTGAGCGCCTGTACACTCATTTCATGGGTTGGCTTAGGCATACGGAGTTCATTCCATGTCTAAGTCCCAGTCAGACCGAGGGTTGTGGTAGCAGGATCGGCAGCGCGATCGATAGCACACAGAAGGGGACCGGGTCGATCCTCGGCTTACGCATTATGCCTCTCTGGTCGGCTCAACACCCGCACGCTCGTTTCGTGGGTTGACTTAGGCATACGGAGTTCATTCCTAGTCTAACCATACGGAGTTCATTCATAGTCTAAGATTGAACCGACAGTAGGATTAGCAGCAGCACGCAGAGGGGGACCGAGTTGATCCCCGACTTACGTATCCTGCCTCTCTTGCCGCTGAGCGCCTGCACGCTCGTTTCATGGGTTGACTTAGGCATACATAGTGCATTCCCGGTCTCGACCAACCAAGGGCCAGAGGCTATCGATGATGTTTGGAGCAACAACAGAGGGGGACCAGCAGCGGGATCCTTGGTCAGCTCATGCAACCCACCCTCAGCGATCGGTTTAGTGCCAAAACAAAAATTCAAAGGCCGATCGAGGCGAACAGAGTTCGTTCCCAGTCGGGACTGGGGGACGGGGGCCCCGAGTCACGCCCAACCCTGGAGGGGGCGATGTGAAAAGAAGGAAGGTCGATAGGGGGAGGGATGAATCGAAGCGACAAAAAGGCTGAATCTCAGCGGATCGTGACAGTAAGGCCACTCTGCCACTTACAATACCCTGTCGCATATTTAAGTCATCTACAAAGGATTCTACCCACCGCTCGATGGGAATTGAGCTCCTACGACACGTGCCCTTGAAGGTTATGGGCCCCTACTATGGGTCGACAATCGGGCGGTGGGCACGCACGTCGCTTCTAGCTCGGATTATGACTTATAGGCGTTCAGTCATAATCCAGTGCATGGTAGCATGCATCCTTTCCAAAAAGTTAGGGCTTGTTACACGTATTTGCTCTAGAATTACTACAGTTATCCGAGTATTAGATACCAACAAACAAACTATAACTGATTTAATGAGCCATTCATAGTTTCACAATCTGAATTAGTTCATACTTACACATGTATGGCTTAATCTTTGAGACAAGCATATGACTACTAGCAGGATTAACCAGGTAGCATTTCTTTGGGATGTTGGCACTGCGTAGGCCTCAACGCACTGACCGAGCGATAGAGAAAGCCTAACGTGGAGCACAAGCATCGTGTGTCGAGCACGTGAAATGCGTAGCATCGAACGAACGGGGGTCGAGAGCCCGCGCCAGCTAAGCGTTCCACATCTGAGAGCACGATCGAATACCGGTGCACCAATGCGGCCACGGAGGATTGGGTGGCACGCTTGGGGCACCGACCAAGATTGACGTCCGACCCGTGGCCCCTCGAGACACGAGAGGGATGAGGGATGGCGAGACAACCGATTTCCATCAATTCGGGTATGCAACACAGGATTCCGATCGTGCCCCCTGGGTACGATGACCTCATGGGGGGAGATTGAAGAGGATGACGGGTCGATAGTTTGATGCATAGAGCACAGAGCCTGCCCATACGCACAACCATAGCACCACTCATATGCCCATTGCGTACAAGTGGTAGCATCCAAGCACGTTGATCCACAACCCACCCGATTAATTACTCGATGAGCAAGTGGAGGAAACGACGTGCAAGGCCACGCCACAACCACTTGGCATGAGAAAAACACGAGCAAGGGCCATGAGACTGCCCTTGCCATCCGACAGGCAACAACAAAGTGACACCACCAATGCTTGGCCCGATCAGGACCGCATGCGCGAGCTCTGTTAACACCACCCTAGGGGGACGTTGCCCGATTCAGAGACTTGTTCCTAGGGTCTGGGGCAACATCGACTGCATGCACGGCCTCGTCAAGGCCTAGGCATTTTTGTGGTCGATGAGAAGGGACCGTGAGATCATCAAATACCAAGAGACCAGGCCAGGCCAAGCCTGCAACCACAGTTTCTGCTCGCACCACCCCAAGGAGCGATTGCTCGATTTTGGGACTTGGTCTGAGGTCTAGGGCAGCATCCACCATGTGCACGGGCTCGACCTCGGCTCCCCTTTTTCGTATGCATGCCAATCGATCAAGGCTATGGGCACCTACCAATCACTGGAGCAACCAGTCACCGGACAAAACAATCGAAAGGCATGCACGCCCTGTATTTCGTTCGAGGGACGTTGCCCTAGGTGTACGTAATGGGAGGCCCATCACGTACACCTACTCCCCTCATAAGGGGGAGAGGGGGTACCGGACCACCACCTCCTAAAGAGCATTAGAGATTTTATAGATTTGCTACCAGTAGATGTTAAAGTGTTTGAAACGGGAACACTTTTTCCAAACAGGCATATCCCGCACCGAGGGTGAGCAAGTGCCAATGATGGTTGGGGCATGTGCCCGCACCAAGGGCCAACGCGTGTCGATGGTGGTCAAGGCAACCGCCCGCACCAGCTTGAGGCATGTGCCCACACCAAGGCCCGATATGTGCCATTTGTGTTCAAGGCAACCACCCGCACCAAGGCCCGGCATGTACCAATGGTGTTCGACATAACCGCCCACACTAGGGGTCATCTTCTGTCGATGGTGGTCGAGGCAAGAGCCCACACCAAGGGTCAGCTTGTGTCGATGGTGGTCGAGGCAACCGCTAGCACCAAGGGCCATCTTTTACCGATGGTGGTTAGGCAACCGCCCGCACCAAGACCCAGCACGTGCCGATGGTGTTCGAGGCAACCTCTCGCACCAAGGGCCAGCTTGTACCGATGGTGCTCGAGGAAACTGCCTGTACCAAGGGCCATCTTCTATCGATGGTGGTTGAGGCAACCGCCCGCACCAAGGCCCAACACGTGCCAATGGTGTTCGAGGCAACCGCCCGCATCAGAGGCCATCTTCTGCCATGGTGATTGAGGCAAGTGCCCGTACCAAGGGCCAGCTTATGCCAATGGTGATCAAGGCAACCGCCAGCACCAAGGCCCAGCACATGCCGCTGGTGTTCGAGGCAACCGCCCACACCAGAGGCCAATATGCATCGATGGTGTTCGACATAATCGCCCACACCAGGGGCCATCTTCTGCCGATGGAGGTCGAGGTAAGAGCCCAAACCAAGGGCCGGCTTGTGTCGATGGTGCTCGAGGCAACCGCCCTCACCAAGGCCTAGCACATGCCGATTATGTTTGAGGTAACCGCCCGCACCAAGGCCCAGCATGAGTCGATGGTGGTCGAGGCAACCGCTAGCACCAAGGCCCAGCATGTGTTGATGGTGGTTGAGGCAATCACCTATACCAAGGTTGACTTGTACCGATGGTGCTCGAGGCAATAGCCTGCACCAGGGGCCATCTTCCATCGATGGTGGTCGAGGCAACTGCCCTCACTAAGGCCCAGCATGTGTCGATGGTGTTCGACTCAACCGCCCGTACCAGAGGCCATCTTGTGTCGATGGTGGTCGAGGTAACCGTCGGCACCTAGGGTTGGCTAGTGCCGATGGTGCTCAAGGCAACCGCCCACACCATGGCCCAACACGTGCTGATGGTGTTCGAGGCAATCGTCTGCACCAGAGGCCATCTTCTATCAATGATGGTCGAGGCAACTGCCCTCACCAAGACCCACCATGTGCCAATGGTGTTCGACACAATTGCCCACACCGAGGGTCGGCTGGTACCGATGGTGCTCGAGGTAACGACCCCTAACAAGGCCCGACACGTGATGATGGTGTTCGAGGCAACCGCCCACACCAAGAGTCGACATGTGCTGATGCTGGTCGAGGCAACCGCCCGTACCATGGCCCAGCATGTGCCGATGGTGTTTGATGCAACCGCTCGCACCAGGGGCCATCTTGTGATGATGGTGGTTGAGGTAACCACCCGCACCAAGGGTCAGCTTGTGCCGATGGTGGTCGAGGCAAATGCTCACACCAAGGGCCGGCTTGTGCCGATGGTGATCAAAGCAACGACCCGCACCAGGGCCTAACTTGTTCCGATGGCGATCGAGGCAAGTGCCCGTACCAAAGGGTAGCCTAAGCCGATGATGGTCGATGCATGTGCCATCACCATGTGCCATCATGTGCCATTGATGGTCGAGGCCTTGGTTGAAGTTTGATTTTAAGCCATGGTGCACATACTAGGCTCGGGCATGTGTTGGGGCCGCATTTTTTTCGCCTGGGGCACCATCGTCGGAGCATCACTTGAGCATCGTCAGAGAACCTGATCGACGACATTGGGGGTTTCGACGATTGGGGGGGCCAACAGGTGTGCGCACATGATGTGCAATGGGTGCTGGTACTTGGCCCTTATATTGGCCCCCTATCCCTCATCACACCTTGAGAACTCACACCCCCTTAAAGAGCATTTAAGGTTTTATAAGTTTGCTGCCAGTAGCCATTCAAGTGTCTGAAATGGGGACACTTTTTTCAAATGGTCACAAAATCTTCTCCACCTCTATTTTTTAGCTTAAATTTTTTGTGCATGCCAACAAAAATACAAGGATCATGTCTACAAAATTTGGGGCCAAAACTCCTTCTAAAAAAATTTTAAAAAATCTCGAACCACAAAAATTTTTTAAAATTACGAAAAGTAGAAAACGACTCGTCTTGCCACGAAACTTCACATGAAGGCTTAAGGGACCATTGTATGAATTTACAAGCCATAAAAATGGCATTGGCATGGTAGAAATATGAAGATGTGCCTAAACCCACCTACCACTTGATCGATTTACGACTTGCGCATCCCACCTCTCTGGCCGGCGTAGTGCCCGCCCGCTCATTTCATCGGTTGACTTAGGCATACGGAGTTCATTCCTAGTCTATGATCAGACCGAATAGAGGGTTGCAGTACTAAGACCTGCAGCGGGTTTGATAGCACGTAGAGGGGGGCCGGACGGATCCCTGGCTTACGCATTCTACCTCTCTGGCCGGTTGAACGCCCGCACGCTCATTTCGTGGGTTGACTTAGGCATACGGAGTTCATTCCCAGTCTAAGCATACGGAGTTCATTCCCAATCTAAGCATACGAATCAGACCGAGGGTTGCGACAACAGGACCAGAAGCAAGATTGATAGCACGTAGGGGGGATCGAGTCGATCCCCTGCTTGCGCATTCTACCTCTTCGATCGACTGAGCACCCGCACGCTCGTTTCATGGGTTGGCTTAGGCACACGGAGTTCATTCCATGTCTAAGCCCTAGTCGGACCAAGGGTTGTGGTAGCAGGACCGACAGCGGGATCGACAACACGCAGAGGGGGATTGGGTTGTTCCTCGACTGGTGCATTATGCCTCTCTGGCTGGCTCAGTACCTGCACGTTCATTTCATGGGTTGACTTAGGCATACGGAGTTCATTCCCAGCCTAAAATCACACCGATAACAGGATTGGCAGCAGCATGCAGAGGGAGACCGAGCTGATCCCCAACTTTCGTATCCTGCCTCTCTGATCGGTTGAGCAGCTGCACGCTCATTTCGTGGGTTAACTTAGGCATAAATAGTGCATTCCCGATCTCGACCAACCAAGGGCCAAAGGCTATCGATGGCATTTGGGGTAACAATCGATGGGGATCAACAGCGGGATCCTTGGTCAGCTCGTGCATCCCGTCCCCAACGATCGGTTTGGTGCCAAAATAAAAATTTAAGGGTCAATCAGGGTGAGCGAAGTTCATTCTCGGTCAGGACTGGGGGATAGGGGGCCCCGTGTAATGCCCAACCCCAGAAGGGGGCGACGTGAAAAGACGGAAGGTCGGTGAGGGGAGGCATGAATCGAAGCGACAAAAGGACTGAATCTCAATAGATTATGGTAGCAAGGCCACTCTACCACTTACAATACCCCGTCGTATATTTAAGTCATCTGTAAAGGATTTTACCCTCCGCTTATTGGGAATTGAGCTCCATAGAGGCCTGCGTGACTCGTCCACCGCGGGGGCTGCAC
>NC_143169.1:16782500-16795000 GCF_047325235.1 Durio zibethinus
CTTTTAGGTTTTTTGGCCCGTTAACTCGCACGCATGTCAGACTCTTTAGTCCGTGTTTCAAGACGGGCCCAATGGGAAGCCTGCAGACCGATGCCTGGAGCATGCCGGCATTGGGCCATGTCGAGATAGTGCGTGCTACGAGCCATGAACGCGACGACGACATCTCTGCGAGCATGTCGAAAGCCCGGGCATGGGTCGTCACTGCGACCCGCGTCGGTCCACGCCTCGAGCCGATGGATGGGCAGGCTTTCGTTGTTCCACATCCGATCGGGGCACATCGTCGGCCCCTATTCGCTTCCCTTCTAAAAATTTCAAGCACTCTTTGACTCTCTTTTCAAAGTCCTTTTCATCTTTCCCTCATAGTACTTGTTCGTTATCGGTCTCTCGCTCGTATTCAGCCTTGGATGGAATTTATCACCTGATTGGGGCTGCATTCCCAAACAACCTGACTCACGGATAGTGCCTCGTGGTGCGACAGGGTCCAGGCACAACGGGGCTCTCACCCTCTCCGGTGCCCCTTTCCATGGGACTTGGGCCCGGTTCGCCACTGAGGATGTTTCTCTAGGCTACAATTAGGATGCCGGGGGCACCCGATTCCTAATCTGGGCTCTTCTTGGTTCACTCGCCGTTACTAGGGGAATCCTGGTAAGTTTTTTTTCCTCCTCTTATTGATATGCTTAAACTCAGTAGGTGATCCCGCTTGACTTGAGGTCACGACGCAAGCATCGATTGAGCAATGCGGGGGGTCCGAAAGGGTACGGGTGGACAACAAGTGTGCGCCACTGGGGACAAGACACGTCGGAGCTCTACCACTGATGGTCACGATGCTTTCATTATCGGGGACTCATTTTTAGGCCAACCGCGACCCACAAGATCACGAAAGGCCAACTTCCACCCGTCCCTTCCCTCGAAGTCCGACGGACGGAGGGTCGGAGGGGGGGCGACGGTGCATGACACCCAAGCAGATGAGCCCTCCGCCTAATGGCTTGGGGCGTAGCTTGCATTGAAAGACTCGATGGTTCATGGGATTTTGCAATTCACACCAAGTATCGCATTTTGCTACGTTATTCATCGATGCGAGAGATGAGATATCTGTTGCCGAGAGTCATTCAGTTTTTTCATGACAAAAGGAGTAGCAGCACCACTCGCGCACGCACCACGGACTGGATGGTGACAGCATGCACGCTCCATTTTCATTTCAGTTCCTTATCATGATTCACGCTAGGGGTTCGTTGTTCAACAGTGGGCGAGATGACGCTGATCATTCTGCTCACCCCGTAGGGGGGACAGAGCAACCATCGTGCCCGCCCGGGGTCGAAGGGGGCTACGGGCGTGGGGGCACCCTCGTTCCCTCGGTGTTTCATTAATGCGTCCGTGG
Source organism: Durio zibethinus (assembly GCF_047325235.1). Taxonomy (NCBI): domain Eukaryota; kingdom Viridiplantae; phylum Streptophyta; class Magnoliopsida; order Malvales; family Malvaceae; genus Durio; species Durio zibethinus. Next base: position 16,783,879 of record NC_143169.1, read on the forward strand.
GTCATCCGTTGAGTAGGGTTTCAAGAATGATCTTTCCGTAGGTTCACCTACGAAAACCTTGTTATGACTTCTCCTTCCTCTAAATGATAAGGTTCAGTGGACTTCTCGTGACGTCGTGGGTGGTGGACCATTTACGTCACCGCTATCTGAATGCTCCACTGACCATTCAATTGGTAAGAGCGACAGGCGGTGTGTACAAAGGGTAGGGACGTAGTCAACACGAGCTGATGACTCGCATTTACTAGGAATTCCTCGTTGAAGACCAACAATTACGATGATCTATCCCTATCATGATGAAATTTCAAAGATTACCCGAGCCTGTCAGCCAAGGCTATAGACTCGTTGAATACATCAGTGTAGCGCGCGTGCAGCCCAGAACATCTAAGGGTATCACAGACCTGTAATTGCCTCAAACTTCCTTGGCCTAAGTGGCCATAGTCCCTCTAAGAAGCTAGCCACGAAAGATCACCTCTGCGTAGCTAGTTAGCAGGCTGAGGTCTCGTTCATTAACGAAATTAACCAGACAAATCACTCTACCAACTAAGAACGGCCATACGCCACCACCTATAGAATCAAGAAAGAGCTCTCAGTTTATCAATCCTTACTATGTCTGGACCTAGTAAGTTTCCCTGTGTTGAGTCAAATTAAGTCCTAGGCTCCACTCCTAGTGGTGCCCTTCCGTCAATTCCTTTAAGTTTCAGCCTTGTGACCATACTCCCCCTGGAACCCAAAGACTTTGAGTTCTCATAAGGTGCCGTCGGAGTCCTAAAAGTAACATCCATCGATCCTTGGTCGGCATCGTTTATGGTTGAGACTAGGATGGTATCTGATCATCTTTGAGCCCCCAACTTTCATTCTTGATTAATGAAAACATCCTTGGCAAATGCTTTCACAGTTGTTTGTCTTTCATAAATCCAAGAATTTCACCTTTGATTATGAAATACAAATGCCCTCGACTATCCCTGTTAATCATTACTCCGATCCCGAAGGCCAACACAATAGGACCAAAATCCTATGATGTTATCCCATGCTAATATATACAAGCGTAGGACTGCTTTGAGCACTCTAATTTCTTCAAAGTAATAGCGTCAGAGGAACGACCCTGGTAATTAAGTCCAGGAGCGCATCGTCGACAGTAGGGATGAGCAGACCAGTGCTCACCATGAGGCAGACCAGATGACACAACCCTAGTTCCAACTACGAGCTTTTTAACTGCAACAACTTAAATATACACTATTAGAGCTGGAATTACCGAGGCTACTGGCACCAGACTTGCCCTCCAATGGATCCTCGTTAAGGGATTTAGATTGTACACATTCCAATTACCAAACTCATGGAGCTCGATATTGTTATTTATTGTCACTACTTCCCTGTGTCAGGATTGGGTAATTTGCGCACCTGCTACCTTCCTTAAATGTGGTAGCCGTTTCTTAGGCTCCCTCTCCAGAATCGAACCCTAATTCTCTGCCACCCGTGACCACCATAGTAGGCCACTATCCTACCATCAAAAGTTTATAGGGCAGAAATTTGAATGATGCGTCACCGGCACAAAGGCCGTGCGATCCATCGAGTTATCATGAATCATCAGAGTAATGGGCATAGCATGCATCGGCCTTTTATCTAATAAATGCATCCCTTCCAGAAGTCGAGGTTTGTTGCACGTATTAGCTCTAGAATTACTATGGTTATCCGAGTAGTAGATACCATCAAACAAACTATAATTGATTTAATGAGCCATTCGTAGTTTCACAGTCTGAATTAGTTCATACTTACACATGCATGGCTTAATCTTTGAGACAAGCATATGACTACTGGCAGGATCAACCAGGTAGCATTCCTTCAAGACGTTGGCACCGCATGGGCCTCGATGCACTGACCAAGCGACGAAGAGAGCCCGACGTGGAGCGCAAGCGTCGTGTGTGTCGAGCACGTGAAATGCGTAGCATCGGACGAACGGGGGCTGAGAGCTTGTGCCCACTAAGCATTCTGCATCAGAGAACACGATCGAACACCGGTGCACCAATGTAGCCAGAGAGGATTGGGTGGCGCGCTTGGGACATCGACCACGATTGACGTCTGACCTGTGGCCCCTCGAGACACGAGACGGATGAGGGATGGTGAGACATCTGGTTTCCATTGATTCAGGTACGTAACACAGGATCCCGATTGCGCCCCCTGGGTACGACGACCGCATGGGGGGAGATTGAAAAGGATGATGGGTCGACATTTCGATGCATAGAGCACGGAGCTTGCCCACACGTACAACCATAGCACCACTCATATGCCCATTACGTACAAGTGGCAGCATCCACGCGCGCCGCTCCATAACCCATCCGATCGATTATTCAATGAGCGAGCAGAGGAAAAAATGTGTGAGGCCATGCCACAATGCTTGGCACGACAAAAACATGAGCAAGGGCCACGAGACTGCCCTTGCCATCCGACAGGCAACAACAAAGTGACACCACTAATGCTTGGACCGGCCGGGACCGCACGCGCTAGCTCCGCTAACACCACCCCAGGGGAACATTGCCCGATTCAGGGACTTGTTCTCGGGGTCTTGGGCAGCATCGGCTGCATGCACGGCCTTGTCAAGGCCTAAGCATTTTTGTGGTCGACTAGAAGGGACCGTGAGATCGTCAAACACCGAGAGACCTAGCTGAGCCAAGCCCGTAACCATGGCTTTTGCTCGCACCACCCTAGGGAACCGTTGCCCGATTCAGGGACTTGGTCTGGGGTCTAGGGCAGCATCCATCGCATGCACGAGCTTGAGCTCGGCTCCCTTTTTTCACATGCACACCAACCGGTCGAGACCATAGGCACCTACCGGCCACCGGAGCAACCGATCGTCGGACAAAATGGTTGGAAGGCATGCACACCTATATTTTGCTCGAGGGACATTGCCCTTGGTGTACGCAATGGGAGGCCCATCGCGCACACCTACTCCCCTCGTGGGGGGGAGAGGAGGTGCCGGACCACCACCCCTTAAAGAGCATTAGAGATTTTACAGATATGCTACCAGTAGATGTTAAAGTGTCTGAAATGGGGACACTTTTTCCAAACAGGCATATCCCATACCGAGCATGAGCAGGTGCCGATAGTGGTTGGGGCATGTGCCCGCACCAAGGGCCAGCGCATGCCGATGGTGGTCGATGCGACTGTCCGCACCAAGGGCCAACGTGTGTCGATGGTGGTCGAGGCAACTGCCCACACCAGCTCGTGGCATGTGCCCACACCAAGGCCCGACATGTGTCGATGGTGTTTGAGGCAATCGCCCGCACCAAGGCTTGGCATATGCCGATGGTGTTCGATGCAACCGCCTGCACCAGGGGTCATATTCTATCGATGGTGGTCGAGGCAAGAGCCCGCACGAAGGCCCAGCATGTGCCAATGGTGTTCGAGGTAACCGCCCGCACCAAAGGCCAGCTTTTGCTGATGGTGCTCGAAGCAACTGCCCGTACCAAGGGCCATCTTCTGTCGATGGTGGTCGAGGTAACTGCCAACACTAAGGCCCAGCACATGCTGATGGTGTTCGAGGCAACCGCCCTCACCAGGGGCCATCTTCTGCCGATGGTGGTCAAGGCAAGAGCCCACACCAAGGGCCAACTTGTGTCGATGGTGCTCAAGGCAACCGCCTGCACCAAGGCCTAGCACGTGCCGATGGTGTTTGAGGTAACCACCCGCACCAAGGCCCAGCATGTATTGATGGTGGTCGAAGCAACCGCCAGCACCAAGACCCAGCATGTGTCGATGGTGTTCGATGCAACTGCCCACACCAGCGACCATCTTGTGCTAATGGTGGTTGAGGCAACCGCCAGTACCAAGGGTCGCTTGTACCGATGGTGGTTAAGGTAACCGGTCGTACCAAGGGTCACCTTCTATTGATTGTGGTCGAGGTAACAGCTCGCACCAAAAGCTAGCTTGTGTCGATGGTGCTCGAGGCAACCGCCCGTACCAGGGGCCATCTTATGTCGATGGTGGTCGAGGCAAGCACCCGTACCAAGGCCTAACATGTGTCGATGGTGGTTGAGGCAACCACTCGCACCAAGGCCCAGCATATGCCGATGGTGTTCGATGTAATCGCCTGCATTAGGGGCCATCTTATGCCGATGGTGGTCGAGGCAACTGCCTGCACCAAGGGTCAGCTTGTGCCAAAGGTGGTCGAGGCAACCGCTTGCACCATGAGCCATCTTCTGCTAATTATGGTCGAGGTAAGAGCCCACACCAAGGGTCACCTTGTGTCGATGGTGCTCGAGGTAACCGCCTGCACCAGGGGCCATCTTCTGCCGATGGTGGTTGAGGCAACCACCCACACCAAGGCCCAGCATGTGTCGATGGTGGTTGAAGCAACCGCCCGCACCAAGGCCCAGCATGTACCGATGGTGTTCGATGTAATCGCTCATACCTAGGGCCATCTTGTGCCAATGGTGGTCGAGGCAACCGCCTGTACCAAGGGCCAGCTAGTGCTGATGGTGCTCAAGGTAACCACTCGCACCAAGGCCCGGCACGTGCTGATGGTGTTCGAGGTAATTACCTGCATCAGGGGCCATCTTCTGTCGATGGTGGTCGAGGCAATCGCCCGCACCAAGGCCCAGCATGTGTTGATGGTGTTCAACATAACCGCCCACACCAGGGGCCATCTTGTGCTGATGGTGGTCAAGGCAACCGCCCGTACCATGACCCAGCATGTGTCGATGGTGTTCGATGCAACCGCCCGCACCAAGGGCCATCTTGTGCCGATGGTGGTCAAGGCAACCGCCCGTACCAAAGGTCGGCTTGTGCCGATGGTGGTCGAGGCAATCGCCTGCGTCAAGGGTTGGCATGTACTGATGGTGATCGAGGCAACTACCCACACCAGGGCCCAGCCTGTGCCGATGGCGGTTGAGGCAAGTGCTCGTACGAAAGGGCAGCTTGTGTCGATGATGGTCAATGCATATGCCATCACCATGCGCCATCATGTGCCATTGATGGTCGAGGCCTTGGCCGTAGTTTGATTTTAAGCCACGGTGCACATGCTAGGCTCAGGCATGTGCTGGTGCCACATTTTTTTCACCCGGGGCACTATCGTCGGAGCATCGTCGGAGAACTTAACAAGCGACATTGGGGGTTCCGACGATTAGGGGGTCGGGGGGTGTGCACACATGATGTGCGATGGGTGCTGGTACTTAGCCCTTATATTGGCCCTCTATCCGTCATCAAACCTCGAGAACTCACACCCCCTTAAAAAGCATTTGAGATTTTATAGGTTTGCTGTCAGTAGCCATTCAAGTGTTTGAAATGGGGACACTTTTTTCAAATGGTCACAAAATCTTCTCCACTTCGAGTTTTTAGCTGAAATTTTTTTTGCATGCCAAAAAAAATACAAGGATCATGTCTACAAATTTTGGAGCCAAAAATCCTTCTAAAAAAATTTTAAAAAATCCCAAACCGCAAAAAGTTTTAAAAATTGTGAAAAATAGAAAACGAGTCGTCTTGCCACAAAACTTCACATGAAGGCTTAGGGGACCATTGTATGAATTTAAAACCCATAAAAATGGCATTGGCACTACAGAAATATGAAGATGTGCCTAAACTCACTTACCACCCGATCGATCCACCGTTTGCGCATCCCGCCTCTCTGGCCGACGTAGTGCCCGTCCACTCGTTTTGTAGGTTGACTTAGGCATACGGAGTTCATTCTTAGTCTAAGATCGAATCAGACCAAGGGTTGCAGTAGCAAGACTCGCAACGAGATCAGCAGCATACAGAGGAGGGTCGGGTCGATCCCCAGTTTGTGCATTCTGCCTCTCTGGTCGACTGAGCACCCGTACACTTGTTTCATGGGTTGACTTAGGCATACGGAGTTCATTCCAGTCTAAGCATATGGAGTTCATTCCTAGTCTAAGCATACGGATCGGACCAAGGGTTGCAGCAGCAGGATTGGCAGCACGCAGGGGGGGACCGAGTCGATCTCCGGTGTCATAGACTAAGATTTCTCTCAACAAGCAATAGACCATGCGGCACTTAAATGGATGCTTCCACCCAAGTCAGCCTTCAATGGTTCGATATCTAAACAAATAACCATAAGCCATGGTTAGTCCCAAGCATTCACAATAAGACACATTATATCGAGATCAATCTCAAGCACACACAAGAAGGCACATTCACATCGAGAAAAAGAAAAACACATCAAGGCAACATGTGAGACATTCAATAAGGGTGAATTTTATTGTAATCGAGAACCATACATCGGGACTTCCCGCTATCACCAGGGCCAGGGGGCAGCCCTTGGTGGATGGCCTAGGCCCGCATAGCAACTGGTGAGATAGCCTGACAATACGCTGTCGACTCACCCCCTAAAGAGCCTTAGAGATTTTAGAGCTATGCTACCAGTAACAATTACAATGTTTGAAATGGGGACACTTTTCCTAGCACAAGAGTTCTACCCAGTTATGGCCCTATACATGGGTGGCTCATGACAACTTAAGCCCCAGTCATGGCAATATACAAGGTTGGCTTATGACATCCTCCCCCACCTATTCTATCAACGTCCTCATCGACTTGCTAGCTTGAAACTCTTCAATTTTCCTGTTGAATCTTTGGAGGTCATGCTCTCTTTCCTAGCTAGTTTTTTCTAGTCCTAATCCTTTCCACTTCACTAAGTATTCCCAAACAAGTCTTCGAGATATCTTGGTTTCCCTGTCAGCTAAGATCTCTTTGACTCGACGCTCTGAGGGTGGCTTCATTATGATGAAAGCTCTGGTTGGCTCCCTTTGGCTAGCATCTGTAGGGTTTGTATGGAAAGGTTTCAAGTTGCTCACATGAAATACTATGTGCACCTTCATCCACTTTGGTGGGTTAATTTTGCAAGAAGCATTCCCCACCTTAGAAAGGATCTTCATTGGTCCCTCATATTTGTGCACCAGTCTACGATCTCTCTTCCTCAAGAACCTAGTTTGTTCAGGGACTAGTCAAACAAGAACCAAATCACCGGCTTGAAATTGTTGAGCCCTACGACCTTTGTCTGCCCATTTCTTCATTCGCTTCGATGCTTTCTCCAGGTAGGCTTGTTCAATCTCGGTGTTTTGTTTTCACTCCTTATTGAGGTTAAAGGCTCTCAGATTCTTCCCTTTATATTGTTCTAGAGAATTGTGGGGTAGCCTTGGTAACTGTCCCATGACCACCTCAAATGGGCTCTTACTGGTGGAAGAGCTTTTGTTTGAATTAAAGCAGAGTTGAGCAACGTCCAATAATGAAGGCCAGTTTTTCTGATTGGCTTGAACAAAATGCCTCAAGTATTTTTCTAGCAATCCATTGAACTATTCCGTTTAACCGTCAGTTTAAGGGTGGTAGCTTGAGGAGATGTTGAGTTGGGACCCCAATATCTTGAAAAGTTCTCTCCAGAAAGACCCCGTGAATCTCGGATCTCTATCCCTGATAATGTTTTGAGGGAGGCCCCAGTAGTTGACCATATGTTTAAACAATAGTTGAGCTGTGTCTTCTGCTGTACAATACTTGTGAGCGGGAATGAATGTGGCATACTTAGAGAATCGATCAATCACTACCAAAATGGCTCCAAGATCACCAACCTTAGGTAGGCTCAAAATGAAATCGAGATAGATGCTTTCCCATGGTCTGGCGGGTATCGATAGTGGTTCAAGCAAGCCTGCAGGTTTCCTCTTTTCAATTTTGTCTTGTTGGCAAATGAGGCAGGTCTTTGTATAGTCCATTACATCTTGTCGTATCTGAGACCAATAGTACCCCTATTTTAATAACACCAAAGTGTGTTACCAGCCTGGATGACCCACCATTGGGGTGTCATGACATTCTCTCATCAGCATCTATCTCAGACTTCCTGCCCTTGGTATAAATAATCGAGGCCTGTTGGTCCACAAGACCCCATTTTCTTGCCAGAAGTACTTGGACTTCCCCTCTTCGATTAGCTTCAGGATGGCATTGGCCTATGGGTCCTTCCTTAAATGATCTTCAATCAACTTATGAACGTCTGTCGTGGCTCTACTAGCCACCATTGGGGTAATTCATTTAAGGGCCACTAACTCTGTTCACCTGCTCAATGCATCGGCCACTTGATTGGTCTTTCTAGCGGTGTGCTCAAAGCAAAAGTCAAACTCTGCTAAAAATTCCTGCCATCTAGCTTGTTTTGCTGTAAGCCTTGGTTGGGTGAGGAAATGGCTAACAGGTGCATTGTCTGTCTTCACGACAAAGTGTGAACCCAACAAATAATGTCACCAAGCCCTCAAGTAGTGAACTACCGCTAGGAGCTCTTTTTCTTGAGCCGTATACTTCCTCTTAGCTTCACTTAGTTTTCTACTTTCAAATGCTATCGATTGATGTTGTTGTAAAAGCACTCCTCTAATAGCAAAATCAGATGCATCTGTTTGAACTTTGAAAGGCTTTTCAATATCAAGGAGAGCCAAGATGGGATCCTTCATAATAGCATTCTTCAATCCCTCAAAGGCCTCTTGGCACTCACTCATCCAACACTATTTATGCTCTTTCTTCAATAGCTCCGTGAGGGCCATGGTCTTACGAGAGTACGCTTCCACAAACCTTCTATAATAGTTGGCTAGTCCCAAAAATGAGCAGAGTTCACTAACATTCTTTGGTGTTGTCCACTCCTTGATGGCCCTAACCTTTTTCATGTCCATTCGAATATGGCCACGTTCGACAATGTGACTAAGAAAATGGATTTGGGTTTGAGCAAATGCACACTTCTCCCTTTTCATGTATAACTGGTGGTCTTGTAACCTTCGAAACACTTGGCACAGGTGTTCTTGATGTTCTTCCATAGTTGAGCTATATACCACTATGTCGTCTAAATAGATGACTACAACTTTGTCTAGGTAGTCATGGAACACCTGATTCATCAACGTACAAAATGTGGCAGGTGCATTGGTCAGTCCAAAGGGCATAACAAGAAATTCAAATGCACCATACCGTGTTACACAAGTGGTTTTTGGCTCATCTCCCTCAACGATTCTAACCTGATGGTAGCCAGATCTCAAGTCCAATTTGGAGAAGTACTTGGCCTGGCTTAATTTATCAAACAAGTCTGCTATAAGAGGGATGCGATATTTGTTTCTCACGGTGACTTTGTTCAGGGCCCTGTAGTCAACGCATAATCGCAAACTTCCATCACGCTTCTTTTAAAATAGCACTGGTGCTTCGAAAGGAGCCTTTGATGGTCTAATGAACCCGACTTGTAGAAGCTTATCTAACTGTTTCCTTGGCTCGGCCAACTCTGGTGGAGCGATGCGGTAAGGGGCTCTAACAGGGGGTTTCACTCCTGGGAGGAGCTCAATTTCATGGTCCACTACTCATCGAGGGGGTAAAACCTTAGGCAACATCTCTCGCATCACCTCTTTGAATTCTTCCAACACTTTTTCCATGCCATCGGGTATCGGTTCCACTCCCGACCCTTCTTTGTAGATCGACATGGCCACAAAGGAGGGTTCCCCTCTTTTTACCCCTTGCTTGAACTGTAAAGCTGAAATCATTTTCTTCCCACTCTTTGGTAAGATATTGGCCGACACCACTCATGGGTGTTCCCTTAAGAACAACAAGTAGCTAGCGAAGGGGATAGGGATCACCTGAGCCAGCATCATGAAGTCCAATCTAAGGACGACATCAAAGTCATCCATGGGGGAAACAGTAAAGTCCACCTTCCCTTCCCATGGCCCCAATTTGGTTGTCACACTCTTGGAGCTTCCACTGATCATAAAGGTTGGCGAATTGACCACCTTCATTCATCCACAGTCCTTACTAACCTGGAGACCACACCTTTTTGCTTCTTCTGGTGTGATGAAAGTATCGGTTGCACCTGTATCTACCATGGCCTTGGTGGCCTTCCCATTTATCATTAAGTTCACATACATCAGGCCTCTACTATATTCTTTCTTTATCATGTTCAGTTGGGTGCGGAAGGCATTGAGAAACCTTATTGAACCCATCCTGGTTGGCTCCTCTTCAACTTCTTCAACACTCTTTGGCACTTTTGCAGACTCTTGAGACGAGGCCCTTAAGGCATTAAGGGCTCCTCTGTGTGGGCATTCGGCCACCTGATGCGACCCTTTGCAAAGGAAACAAGCTAGCGGTTGCCTAGGCTTGAAAATCACTGCATTGCTTGTCTTGGGTTGGGTGCTATCTCAACCAAAGGACCTCCTGTCTGGTCCCCCACTGAAGGGTCGGTCCAACCTGGTCATCTTTCCCTCATTCCCAAAGTTGAAGCTACTGCTAGCTGATAGAGGATTTTTTCATTTTGAGGAGCCATCATTATAATCGTGGAGACATTCAGCTGCAGCCATGGCTGTGTCCACGTCTTGCACTTTTTGTATTTGTAGTTCTATCTCGGCCCAAGGCTTGAGGCCCTCAAGAAAATAAAACATCTTATCCTTTTCGGACATGTTTCAGATATCCAACATCAGGGTAGAAAAGCTCTTTACAATCTCTCGCATTGTTCCTGTTTGCACCAATTCTCGAAGTCTCCTTCGAGCTATATACTCCACATTCTCAGGGAAAAATTGGTTCTTCAATTCTTGTTTTAGGTCCATCCAAGTCTTAATTGGACATTCATCATTAACAAACTTGGAGCGCCACCATAGCTTGGCATCCCCTATGAGGTGCATCAATGCCATTACTACCTTGTCTTCCTCTGAATCCATGTGTACAACTTGAAAGTACTGTTCCATATCAAACAAGAAATTTTCAAGCTCCTTAGCATCCCTTGCCCCCTCATAGCATGAGGCTCCGACACCTTGGGTCTTTTTGCCCTTTCCACTAAGCTTGAACCTGATCTGGCCACAGCCATTTGTAAGATGCTCACCTATGCTTTGAGCTCCTCAAACTCCTTTTAGACAATATTCAAGGCATCTATAGCCTCATCGCTCACATTGTGGAGAGTATCGGACAACTCTCGCTGGGTTGTCTCGATCTCCCTCACTTGATCTTTAGTCACCATGTGAGTTTTCATTATGGCCACCGCGGCCTCAAGTTCTTCAATTCTTTGTTGGTAATTGGGTCCACCACTTGTGGCCATCTCTTCCATTTTCTAGCACTTCTCAATCGTGCTCTGATATCACGTGTCACGAACTAAGCTTTCTCTCAACAAGCAATAGATCGTGTG
>NC_143169.1:16800000-16812500 GCF_047325235.1 Durio zibethinus
AGATATCCGTTGTCGAGAGTCGTTTAGTTTTTTCACGACAAAAGGAGTCGTGGAGCCGCCTGCACATGCATCGCGGATGGGATGGCGATGGCGCGCACGCTCCATTTTTGTTTCGATTCCTTGGCGTGATTTGTGCCAGGGGTTCATTGTTTGGCAGCGGGCGAGATGATGCTGATCGTTTCACCCACCCCGTAGGGGGGACTGAGCAACCGTCATGCCCGCTCGAGGTCAGAAGAGGCTCCGGGTGTGGGGGCACCCTCGCCCCCTCAGTGTTTCATTAACGCATCCACGGGTCATCCGTCGAGCGGGGCTATGACAATGATCCTTCATTGTTACGAAAACCTTGTTACGACTTCTCCTTCCTCTAAATGATAAGGTTCAGTGGACTTCTCGCAATGTCACGGGCGGCAGACCGTCCACGTCGCCACGATCCGAACACTTCATCAGACCATTCAATTGGTAGGAGCGACGGGCGATGTGTACAAAGGGTAGGGACTAGTCAACGCGAGCTTATGACTCGCGCTAACTAGAAATTCCTCATTGAAGACCAATAATTGCAATGATCTATCCCCATCATGATGAAATTTTAAAAATTACTCGAGCCTGTCAGCCAAGGCTATAGACTCATTGAATACATTAGTGTAGCGTGTGTGTGGCCCCAGAATATCTAAGGGCATCACAAACCTGTTATTACCTCAAATTTCCTTAGCCTAACCGGCCATAGTCCCTCTAAGAAGCTAGCCATGAAGGATCACCTCTGCATAGCTAGTTAGCAGGCTGAGGTCTCATTCGTTAACAGAGTTAACCAGACAAATCGCTCCACCAACTAAGAACGGCCATGCACCACCACCCATAGAATCAAGAAAGAGCTCTCAGTCTGTCAATCCTTACTATGTCTGGACCTGGTAAGTTTCCCCCTATTGAGTCAAATTAAGCCGTAGGCTCCACTCCTAGTGGTTCCCTTCCGTCAATTCCTTTAAGTTTTAGCCTTGCGACCATACTCCCCTCGGAACCCAAAGACTTTGATTTCTCATAGGTGCCGACGAAGTCCTAAAAGTAACATCCACCGATCCCTGGTCGGCATCATTTATGGTTGAGATTAGGATGATATCTGATCATCTTTGAGCCCCCAACTTTCATTCTTGATTAATGAAAACATCCTTGGCAAATGCTTTTGTAGTTGTTTGTCTTTCATAAATCCAAGAATTTCACCTCCGACTATGAAATACGAATGCCCCCGACTGTCCCTGTTAATCATTACCCTAATCTTGAATGCCAACACAATAGGACCGAAATCCTATGATGTTATCCCGTGCTAATGTATACAAGTGTAGGCCTATTTTGAGCACTCTAATTTCTTCAAAGTAACAGCGTCGGAGGAACGACCCGGGCAATTAAATCCAGGAGTGCATCATCGACAATAGGAACGAGTAGATCGGTGCTCACCATGAGGTGGACCGGATGACCCTAGTTCCAACTACGAACTTTTTAACTGCAACAACTTAAATATACGCTATTGGAGCTAGAATTATCGTGACTGCTGGCACTAGACTTGCCCTCTAATGGATCCTCGTTAAGGGATTTAGATTGTACTCATTCCAATTACCAGACTCATGGAGCCCGGTATTGTTATTTATTGTCACTACCTTCCCGTGTCAGGATTGGGTAATTTGCGCTCCTACTGCCTTCTTTAGCTATGGTAGCCATTTCTCAGGTTCCCTCTCCAGAATCGAACCCTAATTCTCCGTCACCCGTCACCACCATAGTAGACCACTATCCTACCATCAAAAGTTGATAAGGTAAAATTTTGAATGATGCGTCACCAGCACAAAGGTCGTGCGATCCGTCAAGTTATCATGAATCATCAGAGCAACGGGCATAGCTCGCGTCAACCTTTTATCTAATAATTGCATCCTTTCCAGAAGTCGAGGTTTGTTGCACATATTAGCTCTAGAATTACTATGGTTATTTGAGTAGCAGTTACCATAAAACAAACTATAACTGATTTAATGGGCCATTCACAGTTTCACAGTCTGAATTAGTTGATACTTACACATGCATGGCTTAATCTTTGAGACAAGCATATGACTACTGGCAGGATTAACCAGGTAGCATTCCTTCGGGACATTGGCACCGCATGGGCCTCGATGCACCGACCAAGCGACGGAGAGAGCCTGACACAGAGCGCAAGCATTGTGCGTGTCGAGCACGTGAAATGCGTAGCATAGGACGAACGGGGACTAAGAGCCCACACCCGCTAAACGTTCTGCATCTGAGAGCACGATCGAACACTGGTGCACCAATGCGGCTATGGAAGATTGGGTGGCACGCTTGGGACACCGACCACGACTGACGTTTGACCCATGGCCCCTCGGGATACGAGACGGATGAGGGATGGTGAGACATCCGATTTCTATCGATTCAGGTATGTAACACATGATCTCGATCGTGCCCCCTGGGTACGACGAGCGCATGGGGGGAGATTGAAGAGGATGATGAGTTGACAGTTCGATGCATAGAGCACGGAGCCTATCTACACACACAACCATAGCACTACTTATATGCCCATTACGTACAAGTGGCAGCATCCATGCACGTCGGTCCACAACCCACCCGATCTATTACTTGATGAGTGAGCAGAGGAAACGACATGCAAGGCCATGCCACAACCACTTGGCATGAGTAAAACATGAGCAAGGGCCACGAGACTACCCCTGCCATCCGACAGGTAACAACAAAGTGACACCACCAATGCTTGGCCAAGCTAAGACCGCACACGTGAGCTCCGTTGACACCACTCCAAGGAGACGTTACCCGATTCAAGGACTTGTTCCTAGGGTCTCGGGTAGCATCAGCTACGTACACGGCCTGGTCGAGGCCTAGGCATTTTTGTGGTGGACGAGAAGGGACCGTGAGATTGTCAAATATCGAGAGACCTGGTCAGGCCAAGCCCGCAACTGCGACTTCTGCTCACACCACCTTAGGGAGCCATTGCCCGATTCAGGGACTTGGTCTGGGGTTTAGGGCAGCATCCGCCATGTGCACAGGCTTGAGCTCGGCTCCCCTTTTTTGAATGCACGCTAATCGGTCGGGGCTATGGGCGCCTACCGGTTACCAGAGCAACCAATCGTCAGATAAAACGACCGGAAGGCATGCATGCCCTGTATTTCCCTTGAAGGACATTGCCTTGAGTGTACACAATGGGACGCCCATCACGCACACCTACTCCCTCCGTGGGGGGGAGAGGGGGTGCCGGACGACCACCCCTTAAAATGCATTAGAGATTTTACATATATGCTACCAGTAGACATTAAAGTGTTTGAAACGGGGACACTTTTTCCAAGTGAGCATATCCCGCACCGAGGGTGAGCAGGTGTCGATGGTGGTTGGGGTATGTGCCCGCACCAAGGGCCAGTGTGTGCCGATGGTGGTCAAGGCAACCGTTTACACCAGCTCGAGGCATGTGCCCACACCAAGGCCTGACATGTGCCGATGGTGTTCAATGTAACCGCCTGCACCAGGGGCCGTCTTCTACTAATGATGGTCGAGGTAAGAGCCCGCACCAAGGGTTAGCTTGTGCTAATGGTGGTCGAGGCAACTGCCCGCACATAGGGCCATCTTCTACCGATGGTGGTCGATGCAACTGCCCGCACCAAGGGCCATCTTCTGCCGATGGTGTTCGAGGGAACCGCCCGCACCAAGGGCCATCTTTTACCGATGGTACTTGAGGTAACCGCTGACACCAAGGGCCATCTTCTGCTGATGCTGGTCGAGGCAACTTCCTGCACCAATGCCTAGCACGTGCTGATGGTGTTCGAGGTAACCGCCTGTACCAGGGGCCAGCATGTGCGGATGGTGTTCGATGCAACCGCTCACACCAGGGGCCATCTTCTATCAATGGTGGTTGAGGCAAGAGCCAGCACCAAGGGCCGGCTTGTGCCGATGGTGGTCGAGGTAACCACTTGCACCAAGCCCAGCACGTGTCAATGGTGTTCAAGGCAACTGCCCGCACCAAGGGCCAGCATGTACCGATGGTGTTTGATGCAACCGCCAGTACCAGGGGCCATCTTCTACCTATGGTGGTCGAGCCAAGAGCCCGCACCAAGGGCTAGCTTGTGCCGATGGTGCTCGAGGCAACCACCCGCACCAAGGCCTAGCATGTGTCGATGGTGTTCGAGGTAACCGTCCGTACCAAGGCCCAGCATGTGCCGATGGTGGTCGAGGCAACTGACAGTGTCACACCCTGGGTGGGCAAGCCAGGCACATCAGCGCACCAGCAGGTGAGTCGGAGGTTGAGGCCCGCAGACCAGGCACACTGGCGGGTATTTACGTGCAAGGCCTAGGAGACAAGGTCAGAATGCCCGCTCAGCTTGCAGGCCAGCCCGTGAGGCCAAGGCCTGGCATTCAAGCTGCCCGCACCACATCCAAAAGGGCCCAAGGTGCTAGACACTCAAGGGAAGCTTCTGGAAGCATGCAGGATCAGCAGGAGCCTCCTAGCAGATTTGGTTGACCCTAGAAATCAGGAGTTAGAATCTTGATTGATTGTAATCTGTGTAATCCCATGATTTTAGCCTTTATTCTAGGGATATTGCCATTGAGTGTAGCTAGAGCCTCAACTATAAATAAAGGCTGCTCCACCCTCATTTGTACACCATCAAACACTTTTGTTTCAGTGAATATACAGCATATTCCAGCATTCTGCCTTGTTATCCTGTTTCTCTTTAACTTGCGTAATCAGCCCTTCCCATTGTTCTAGTGCCTGCACGCTTGTGTTTTAGGCTGACTTAGGCATAAAGGAGGAGATTCCAAGCCTAAGGCCGCACGAATTCTGAGTCTAAGGTCGGAGCCCATGACAGTTGGTATCAGAGCAAGTTTGGTTCTGCGTGTTTTTGTTGTGCAGGTTAGATCGTGATTGAAGAGATGGCATCCTAAAGTGACGTTGCTAACCAACAACCAGAGGCCCAGGAGCATGGGCATGGAAGAGGTAGAAAAGCTAGTTCTAGAGACATATGGTCTACCATAGACGGTAGGCTAGCCAAGGTAGAGGTGACCATGGCCGACATGAGGGAGATGCTTGAGGAGGTAGAGACTCACATTGCATCGCTAGACTCCATGGGGGAGATCCAAAGTGAGCTGCAAGCTGCTCTCAACAAAGGCTTGGATGTGTTCACCCAAAAGAATGGGGCCTTGGAGGCTGAAGTGCTGACATTGCACAATAGCATAGAGGCCATGCATCAGCAGATAGAGGAGCTTACCAGTGAGCTCGTTGCTTGCAAGACTGCGATTGGGAATGGCATGTTTGTTGGAGTGTCCAAGTCCAGATTGGATGTCCCCAAGCCTAAAGAGTTTAAGGGGACTAGGGCAGCTAAAGAAGTAGACAACTACCTTTGGGGTATGGAGCAATACTTCTAGGTCATGGGCATGCAAGACGAGGCGATAAAGGTAAGCACCGCTGCTATGTATCTCACTGATTTAGCCTTATTGTGGTGGAGGCGTAGGTGTGATGATGTCAGGCGTGAGAGTGCCAAGATTGGAACCTGGGCAGAGTTCTAAAAGGAGTTCAAAGAGCAATTTTACCTGAAGTATGCCGATGATGAGGCGTGGGCAAAGTTACACCGACTTAGCCAGCAAGGGGACATAAGGGAGTATGTCTAAAAATTTTCTGAACTGATGCTACAAATCTCAGATCTAGGCAAGAAGGATGCCTTATTTGCTTTCATGGATGGGCTGAAGTCGTGGGTGAAGCATGAGCTACAACAAAGGGGAGTTAATGACTTGGCTAAAGCCATGACTACTGCTGAGGCCTTGATAGAGTTCAAGCCTCCGAACAAGTTCGAGTCTTTTAAGCCCAAGGGTAAGGGCAGGGACGATAGGGATTGAAAGAAGCAGTCCAAGGGGAAGGATCGTGACTGGGAGTCCAAGGAAGGGGATCGAGACCGTTCAACCAAGGATGGCGAGAGGAAGCCACCAGCAGGCAAGTGGAAAGCAAAGGGGGATCGAGAGCCACTAGCATGCTACCTATGTGGAGGGAGCCACATAGCACGTAATTGCCCGTAAAAGGCCAAGCTGGCTGCTGTAGACAAGGAGTCTGACGAGGAGCCAGAGTTAAGGGCAACAAAGCTTGGGTCATTAGTGCTTAATGCTGTCCAGAGTAAGGGGAGCCGTAACTCAAAGGGCTTGATGTTTGCGGATCTAATGGTTGCAAGTCAGAAGGTGAGCGCACTAGTGGACACAGGTGCCTCACATCTTTTTATTTTAGGTGATGGAGCCTAAAAGCTCAGACTAAAGGTGCAGAAAGGGACTGGTACCATTAAAATGATGAACTCTAAGGAAGTTCCAGCCATTGGAGTAGCACGGGGAGTGGAGTTGCAACTTGGAGACTAGAAAGGTAAGGAAACCATAGAGGTAATACCCCTTGATGACTATGAGTTTATGATTGGGTTGGATTTCCTTGTTCGGATTAACACCCTCATTGTGCCTTTTGCCAATTGTGTTTGCATCTTGGATGCACGGTGCCAATGCCTAGTGCCATTAAGGAGAGGGTCTGGAGTTGGGTCGCGGGTGGTGTCAGCCATCTAATTTGCCAAGGCGGTAAAAAGGGAAGAAGACACCTTATTGGCAGCCTTGAAATATGATGAGACAAAGGAGAAGGAGATCGAGTCACCCTTGGAGGTACTGAAGGTGCTGAAGACCTTTAGTGATGTGATGCCCGTAAGCTAGCTAGTCAGCTACCACCTAAGAGGAAGGTGGACCACAAGATCGAGCTGGTGTCTGAGGCCAAGCCACCATCTAGAGCCCTTTACCGAATGTCCCCACCAGAGTTGGAGGAGTTAAGGAAGCAGCTCAAAGAGTTAGTTGATGTCGGCTTCATCAGGCCATCGAAGGTACCCTATGGTACATCGATTCTATTCCCACGCAAGCATGACCGGTCGTTACGGCTATGCATAGACTACTGGGCTTTGAACAAGCTAACCATCAAGAACAAGTACCCCATCCCACTCATTGCGGACTTGTTCGATCAACTTAGAAGCGCAAGGTGGTTCACCAAGATGGATTTGAGGTAGGGCTACTATCAAGTTAGGATCACGGAGGGAGATGACCCAAAGATAGCATGTGTCACTCGGTATGGTTCGTATGAGTTCTTGGTGATGCCTTTCAGACTCACGAATGCCCCAGCAACATTCTGCACCCTTATGAACAAGGTACTTCAATCATTCCTTGATCGATTTGTTGTGGCTTATTTTGATGACATTGTGATCTACAGCCAGACTTTGGGAGAGCATGCAGACCACTTGAGGCAGGTGTTCAAGGTATTACGGGTGCACGAGCTATTTGTCAAGAGAGAGAAGTGCTCATTCACCCAGCAGGAGATCCTGTTCCTTGGCCACATAGTGGGAAGTGGTAGGATACGCATGGATGAAGGCAAGGTGCATGCCATCCTGGAATGGCAACTGCCAGCCAAGGTCACTGAGTTGAGATCATTCCTAGGGCTGGTTAACTACTACAGGTGCTTCATCAAAGGCCACTCAGCAATAGCCACGCCATTGACTGACTTGCTCAAGAAAGGGAGAGCATGGGAGTGGAGCGCAGGGTGCCAGGAAGCCTTTGACAGGTTAAAGTAGGCTGTGATCGAGGAGCTAGTCTTGGCCTTGCCAGACCATGCCAAGCCATATGAGGTGCATACAGATGCATCAGACTTTGCCATAGGGGGTGTGTTGATGCAGGAGGGACATCCAGTCGCATTCGAGAGCAAGAAGCTGAACGAGACTGAACGCAAGTACACAGTCTAAGAGAAGGAGATGACTACAGTGGTGCACTACTTGAGGACTTTGTGCTATTACCTATTGGGGTCAAGGTTCGTGGTTAAGATAGACAATGTGGCAACTAGCTACTTTTAGATGCAGAAGAAGTTGTCCCCCAAGCAAGTGAGATGGTAAGATTTTCTTATAGAATTTGATTTCCAGATGGAATACAAGCTAGGACGGGCAAACCAAGTGGCAGACACCCCGAGTAGGAAGGCTAACCTTACTGCCATTAGCCAACCAAAGGGGTCACTGGTGCCACGCATCAAAAAAAGACTTACGCATGATCTTACAACCAAGGCCCAGTAAGGTAAGACTAGGCAGTTTTGGTTGCAGGGTGGCTTATTGTACATCAGGGGTAGTAAACTATTTGTGTCGCAGCACGGGAAGCTCCGCAAGGAAGTTTTGCAAGAATGTTATGACTGAAGGTAGGCTGGACACCTAGGAGTGAGCCGTACCTTAGCGCTGATCGAGGATCGGTACTACTGGCCGCACATGAGGGATGATGTGGAGGCCTATGTGAAGACTTGTCTTGTGTGCCAATAGGATAAAATGGAGCTCAAGAAACAAGAGGGTCTCTTGGAGCCATTGCCAGTGCCAGAGTGACCATGGGAAAGTGTTTCTCTGGACTTTATAGTCAGTCTATCCAAGACAGAGGGGTTTGGAAGCATCATGGTAGTGGTGGACAGGTTTTCCAAGTATGGAATTTTCATTCCAGCAACCAAGGAGTGCCCAGCCCAGGAGGCAGCTCGATTATTCCTAAAGAACATGGTTAAGTACTGGGGAGTGCTGAAGACCATTGTAAGTGATCGGGTTGGGCATTTCATGGGCAAGTTCTGGACTGAGTTGTTCAAGCTATTGGGGTCAGACTTGAACTTTTCCACTAGCATGCATCCACAGACCGATGGGCAGACAGAATGAGTGAATGGACTATTGGAGGTCTACCTCAGGGACTATGTGAGTGCCACACAAAGGGACTGGCCAAAGCTGCTAGACGTTACGCAGTTTTCCTACAACTTGCAAAGGAGTGAGGCAACGAACCAGAACCCATTTGAGGTTGTGACAGGGTAACAACCACTAACAACTAGTTCGATTGCTACAGTTATATAGGGCCAAATCCAGTAGCTAACAAGTTTGCTAAGGCATGGCAGGAGCAAACTGACTTGGCCAGAGTTTGCCTACACAAGACAGCCAAGATGTCGAAGAAGTGGGTAGACCAAAATAGGTGAGACGTGCAGTTCCAGGTTAGAGACTTGGTGTTGGTGAAGCTGCATTCCATTGTGCACCACAGGGGGTTGCACAAAGGCCTAGTCCAGAGGTATGAGGGACCTTTCGAGTAGTCAAGAGGGTAGGCAAGGTTGCCTACAAGCTGGATATGCCACCCAAGCCAAGGGTACACCCAGTTTTCCATGTGAGCATGCTCAAGCCATTCCATGAGGATGAGGGAGATCCAGGATGGGCAGAGTCAAAGTGTGCACCATTGGGAGCAAGGGCCTCATATAAAAAGGAGGTCCACAGCATCATAGCTGACCAGGAGGTGAGACGGAAGAACTATCAACCAAGACAAGAGTACTTGGTGCACTGGAAGGGACTTCTAAACAGTGAGGCAAGCTGGGAACCAACAGATGACTTATGGTAGTTCGGGGACTAGATTAGGCAGTACCATGCAGAAGATGCAATAAGGGCATTGCACAATCAGGTGCGGGAGAATGTCACACCTTGGGTGGGCACGCCAGGCACATCAGGCGCACCAGTAGGTGAGCTAGAGGTTGAGGCCCATAGACTAGGCGCACTGGCGGGTATTTACGTGCAAGGCCTAAAAGATGAGGTCAGAACGCCCGCCCAGCTTCCAGGCCAGCCCGTGAGGCCAAGGCCTGGTATTCAGGCTACCTGTACCACATCCAGAAGGGCCCAAGGTGTTGGACACGTAAGGGAAGCTTCTGAAAGCATGCAGGATCAGCAGGAGCCTCTTGGCAGATTTGGTTGACCCTAGAAATCAGGAGTTAGAATCTTGATTGATTGTAATTTGTGTAATCCCATGATTTAATCCTATATTCTAGGGATATTGCCATTAAGTGTAGCTGGAGCCTCAACTATAAATAGAGGGCTGCTTCACCCTCATTTGAACACCATCAAACACTTCTGCTTCAGTGAATATATAACATATTCTAGCATTCTGCCTTGTTATCTTGTTTCTCTTTAACTTGCGTAATCAGCCCTTCCCATTATTCTAATGCCCGCACGCTTGTGTTTTAGGATGACTTAGGCATAAAGGAGGAGATTCCAAGCCTAAGGCCGTACGGATTCTGAGTCTAAGGTCGAAGCCCGTGACACCAGCACCAAGGCCCAGCATGTGTCGATGGAGTTCGACCCAATCGCCCGTACCAGGGGCCATCTTGTGCCGATGGTGGTCGAGGTAACCGCCCGCACCAGGGGCCATCTTCTACCAATTTTGGTTGAGGCAAGAGCCCGCACCAAGGGTCAGCTTGTGCCAATGGTGCTCGACACAACCGCCTGCACCAAGGGCCATCTTCTACCAATGGTGGTCGAGGTAACTGCCCGCACCAAGGCCTAGGATGTGCCAATGGTGTTCAATGCAACCGCCTGCACCAGGGGCCATCTTGTGCAATGGTGGTCGAGGCAATGGCCTGCACCAAGGCTAGGCACCTGCCGATGGTGTTCGACGTAACCGCCTACACCAAGGGCCATCTTGTGCTGATGGTGGTCGAGGCAACCGCCCCCACCAAGGCTCGGCACGTGTCGATGGTGTTTGAGGCAATCACCCACACCAAGGCTCGGTATGTGCTGATGGTGGTCGAGGTAACCGCCCGTACCATGGCCCAGCATGTATCGATGGTGGTCGAGGCAACCGCCTGCACCAAGGGCCGACTTGTGCCAATGGTGGTTGAGGTAACCGCCCGCACTAAGGGTCGGCATGTGCCAATGGTGATCGAGGCAACCACCCGCACTAGGGCCCAGCTTATGCCCATAGCGGTCGAGGCAAGTGCCCGTACGAAAGGGCAGCCTGTGCCAATAATGGTCGATGCATGTGCCATCACCATGTGCCATCATGTGCCATTGATGGTCGAAGGCTTGGCCAAAGTTTGATTTTGAGCCACGGTGCACATGCTAGGCTGGGGCATGTGCTGGTGCCGCATTTCTTTTGCCTAGGGCACCACGCCGGAGAACCTGACAGACGGCATTGGGGGTTTCGACGATGGGGGGGCCAAGGTGTATGCACACATGATGTGCGATGGGTGCTGGTACTTGGCCCTTATATTGGCCCCCTATCCCTTGTCAAACCTCAAGAACTCACACCCCCTTAAAGAGCATTTGAGATTTTATAGGTTTGTTGCCAGCAGCCATTCAAGTGTCTGAAATAGGGACACCTTTTTCAAATGGTCACAAAATCTTCTCCCCTACGAGTTTTTAGCTAAAAGTTTTTGTGCACGCCAAAAAAAATACAAGGATCACGTCTACAAAATTTGGGGCCAAAACTCCTTCTAAAAAAATTTAGAAAAATCTCGAACCATAAAAAGTTTCAAAAATCGTGAAAAATAGAAAACGAGTCATCTTGGCATGAAACTTCACGTGAAGGCTGAGGGGACCATTGTATGAATTTAAAAGCCATAAAAATGGCATTGGCATGGCAGAAATATGAAGATGTGCCTAAACCCACCTACCACCCGATCGATCCACAGCTCATGCATCCTGCCTCTTTGGCCGACGTAGTGCCCGCCCGCTCGTTTCATAGGTTGACTTAGGCATATGGAGTTCATTCCTAGTCTAAGATCGGATCGAAGGTTATGGCAGTAGGACCCATAGCGGGATCAGTAGCACGCAGAGAGGGAACGAGTCGATCCCCGGCTTGTGCATTCTGCCTCTCTGGTCGGTTGAGCACCCGGACGCTCATTTCGTGGGTTGACTTAGGCATATGGAGTTCATTCCTAGTCTAAGCATATGGACCAGACCGAGGGTTGTGGTAGCAGGAATAGTAGTAGGATCGGTAGCACGTAAGGGGACCGGGTCAATCCTCGACTTACGCATTCTGCCTCTTCGGCCAGCTGAGTGCCCTCACACTTGTTTCTTAGGTTGGCTTAGGCATATAGAGTTCATTCCATGTCTAAGCCCTAGCCGAACCAAGGGTTGTGGCAGCAGGATCGACAGCGGGATCGACAGCACACAGAGGGGGACTGAGCCAATCCTCGGCTTGAGCATTATGCCTCTCTCGTCGGCTCAGCACCCGCATGCTCGTTTTGTGGGTTGACTTAGGTATACGGAGTTCATTCCCAATCTAAGCATACAGAGTTCATTCCCAGTATAAGATCAGACTGGCAATAGGATTGGCAGCAGCACACAGAGGGGGACCGAGCTTATCCCCGGCTTACGCATCCTACCTCTCCAGCCGGCTGAGCGCCCGCACACTCGTTTCGTGGGTTGGCTTAGGCATACGAAGTTCATTCCATGTCAAAGCTCCAGTCGGACCGAGGGTTGTGGTAGCAAGATCGACAGCGGGATCGACAGCACACAGAGGGGGATCGGGTCGATCCCCAACTTGTGCGGTATGCCTCTCCGATCGGCTCAACGTCCGTACACTCATTTCGTAGGTTGACTTAGGCATACAGAGTTCATTCTCAGTATAAGATCAGATCAATAATAGGATTGGTAGTAGCACGCAGAGGGGGACCGAGCTGATCC
>NC_143169.1:20254954-20318439 GCF_047325235.1 Durio zibethinus
GGATCCGGTGCTTTAGTGCTGGTATGATCGCACCCGTCACTTCTTGCGCAAATTATGTATCCGACCCTTCCTTTCCCGTGCGTTGCTCGACGTGTCACACGCGAGCCCCCGTCCAAAAGATTACGCAATACGCCAAGAAGAGGGGGTTCATCGATTTCTCAACCCGTCATCGATTAATCGCCGCGAACGGTAATCGGCGAGCAAACGATTAAGTATGCAGTAATTGCGACGGACGGATACCAAAAACTAAAAAGAACGTGAGGTGCTGCGAACGGCAATCAACGAACAAGCCCAAGTGCCTGCACGGCAATAAACGACGGAAGAATACCGAAAATTAAAAAGAACGAGGAGTGCAACACGAGGACTTCCCAGGAGGTCACCCATCCTAGTACTACTCTCGCCCAAGCACGCTTAACTGCGGAGTTCTGATGGGATCCGGTGCTTTAGTGCTGGTATGATCGCACCCGTCACTTCTTGCGCAAATTATGTATCCGACCCTTCCTTTCCCGTGCGTTGCTCGACGTGTCACACGCGAGCCCCCGTCCAAAAGATTACGCAATACGCCAAGAAGAGGGGGTTCATCGATTTCTCAACCCGTCATCGATTAATCGCCGCGAACGGTAATCGGCGAGCAAACGATTAAGTATGCAGTAATTGCGACGGACGGATACCAAAAACTAAAAAGAACGTGAGGTGCTGCGAACGGCAATCAACGAACAAGCCCAAGTGCCTGCACGGCAATAAACGACGGAAGAATACCGAAAATTAAAAAGAACGAGGAGTGCAACACGAGGACTTCCCAGGAGGTCACCCATCCTAGTACTACTCTCGCCCAAGCACGCTTAACTGCGGAGTTCTGATGGGATCCGGTGCTTTAGTGCTGGTATGATCGCACCCGTCACTTCTTGCGCAAATTATGTATCCGACCCTTCCTTTCCCGTGCGTTGCTCGACGTGTCACACGCGAGCCCCCGTCCAAAGGATTACGCAATACGCCAAGAAGAGGGGGTTCATCGATTTCTCAACCCGTCATCGATTAATCGCCGCGAACGGTAATCGGCGAGCAAACGATTAAGTATGCAGTAATTGCGACGGACGGATACCAAAAACTAAAAAGAACGTGAGGTGCTGCGAACGGCAATCAACGAACAAGCCCAAGTGCCTGCACGGCAATAAACGACGGAAGAATATCGAAAATTAAAAAGAACGAGGAGTGCAACACGAGGACTTCCCAGGAGGTCACCCATCCTGGTACTACTCTCGCCCAAGCACGCTTAACTGCGGAGTTCTGATGGGATCCGGTGCTTTAGTGCTGGTATGATCGCACCCGTCACTTCTTGCGCAAATTATGTATCCGACCCTTCCTTTCCCGTGCGTTGCTCGACGTGTCACACGCGAGCCCCCGTCCAAAGGATTACGCAATACGCCAAGAAGAGGGGGTTCATCGATTTCTCAACCCGTCATCGATTAATCGCCGCGAACGGTAATCGGCGAGCAAACGATTAAGTATGCAGTAATTGCGACGGACGGATACCAAAAACTAAAAAGAACGTGAGGTGCTGCGAACGGCAATCAACGAACAAGCCCAAGTGCCTGCACGGCAATAAACGACGGAAGAATACCGAAAATTAAAAAGAACGAGGAGTGCAACACGAGGACTTCCCAGGAGGTCACCCATCCTGGTACTACTCTCGCCCAAGCACGCTTAACTGCGGAGTTCTGATGGGATCCGGTGCTTTAGTGCTGGTATGATCGCACCCGTCACTTCTTGCGCAAATTATGTATCCGACCCTTCCTTTCCCGTGCGTTGCTCGACGTGTCACACGCGAGCCCCCGTCCAAAGGATTACGCAATACGCCAAGAAGAGGGGGTTCATCGATTTCTCAACCCGTCATCGATTAATCGCCGCGAACGGTAATCGGCGAGCAAACGATTAAGTATGCAGTAATTGCGACGGACGGATACCAAAAACTAAAAAGAACGTGAGGTGCTGCGAACGGCAATCAACGAACAAGCCCAAGTGCCTGCACGGCAATAAACGACGGAAGAATACCGAAAATTAAAAAGAACGAGGAGTGCAACACGAGGACTTCCCAGGAGGTCACCCATCCTGGTACTACTCTCGCCCAAGCACGCTTAACTGCGGAGTTCTGATGGGATCCGGTGCTTTAGTGCTGGTATGATCGCACCCGTCACTTCTTGCGCAAATTATGTATCCGACCCTTCCTTTCCCGTGCGTTGCTCGACGTGTCACACGCGAGCCCCCGTCCAAAGGATTACGCAATACGCCAAGAAGAGGGGGTTCATCGATTTCTCAACCCGTCATCGATTAATCGCCGCGAACGGTAATCGGCGAGCAAACGATTAAGTATGCAGTAATTGCGACGGACGGATACCAAAAACTAAAAAGAACGTGAGGTGCTGCGAACGGCAATCAACGAACAAGCCCAAGTGCCTGCACGGCAATAAACGACGGAAGAATACCGAAAATTAAAAAGAACGAGGAGTGCAACACGAGGACTTCCCAGGAGGTCACCCATCCTAGTACTACTCTCGCCCAAGCACGCTTAACTGCGGAGTTCTGATGGGATCCGGTGCTTTAGTGCTGGTATGATCGCACCCGTCACTTCTTGCGCAAATTATGTATCCGACCCTTCCTTTCCCGTGCGTTGCTCGACGTGTCACACGCGAGCCCCCGTCCAAAGGATTACGCAATACGCCAAGAAGAGGGGGTTCATCGATTTCTCAACCCGTCATCGATTAATCGCCGCGAACGGTAATCGGCGAGCAAACGATTAAGTATGCAGTAATTGCGACGGACGGATACCAAAAACTAAAAAGAACGTGAGGTGCTGCGAACGGCAATCAACGAACAAGCCCAAGTGCCTGCACGGCAATAAACGACGGAAGAATACCGAAAATTAAAAAGAACGAGGAGTGCAACACGAGGACTTCCCAGGAGGTCACCCATCCTAGTACTACTCTCGCCCAAGCACGCTTAACTGCGGAGTTCTGATGGGATCCGGTGCTTTAGTGCTGGTATGATCGCACCCGTCACTTCTTGCGCAAATTATGTATCCGACCCTTCCTTTCCCGTGCGTTGCTCGACGTGTCACACGCGAGCCCCCGTCCAAAGGATTACGCAATACGCCAAGAAGAGGGGGTTCATCGATTTCTCAACCCGTCATCGATTAATCGCCGCGAACGGTAATCGGCGAGCAAACGATTAAGTATGCAGTAATTGCGACGGACGGATACCAAAAACTAAAAAGAACGTGAGGTGCTGCGAACGGCAATCAACGAACAAGCCCAAGTGCCTGCACGGCAATAAACGACGGAAGAATACCGAAAATTAAAAAGAACGAGGAGTGCAACACGAGGACTTCCCAGGAGGTCACCCATCCTAGTACTACTCTCGCCCAAGCACGCTTAACTGCGGAGTTCTGATGGGATCCGGTGCTTTAGTGCTGGTATGATCGCACCCGTCACTTCTTGCGCAAATTATGTATCCGACCCTTCCTTTCCCGTGCGTTGCTCGAGGTGTCACACGCGAGCCCCCGTCCAAAAGATTACGCAATACGCCAGGAAGAGGGGGTTCATCGATTTCTCAACCCGTCATCGATTAATCGCCGCGAACGGTAATCGGCGAGCAAACGATTAAGTATGCAGTAATTGCGACGGACGGATACCAAAAACTAAAAAGAACGCGAGGTGCTGCGAACGGCAATCAACGAACAAGCCCAAGTGCCTGCACGGCAATAAACGACGGAAGAATACCGAAAATTAAAAAGAACGAGGAGTGCAACACGAGGACTTCCCAGGAGGTCACCCATCCTAGTACTACTCTCGCCCAAGCACGCTTAACTGCGGAGTTCTGATGGGATCCGGTGCTTTAGTGCTGGTATGATCGCACCCGTCACTTCTTGCGCAAATTATGTATCCGACCCTTCCTTTCCCGTGCGTTGCTCGAGGTGTCACACGCGAGCCCCCGTCCAAAAGATTACGCAATACGCCAGGAAGAGGGGGTTCATCGATTTCTCAACCCGTCATCGATTAATCGCCGCGAACGGTAATCGGCGAGCAAACGATTAAGTATGCAGTAATTGCGACGGACGGATACCAAAAACTAAAAAGAACGCGAGGTGCTGCGAACGGCAATCAACGAACAAGCCCAAGTGCCTGCACGGCAATAAACGACGGAAGAATACCGAAAATTAAAAAGAACGAGGAGTGCAACACGAGGACTTCCCAGGAGGTCACCCATCCTAGTACTACTCTCGCCCAAGCACGCTTAACTGCGGAGTTCTGATGGGATCCGGTGCTTTAGTGCTGGTATGATCGCACCCGTCACTTCTTGCGCAAATTATGTATCCGACCCTTCCTTTCCCGTGCGTTGCTCGACGTGTCACACGCGAGCCCCCGTCCAAAAGATTACGCAATACGCCAGGAAGAGGGGGTTCATCGATTTCTCAACCCGTCATCGATTAATCGCCGCGAACGGTAATCGGCGAGCAAACGATTAAGTATGCAGTAATTGCGACGGACGGATACCAAAAACTAAAAAGAACGTGAGGTGCTGCGAACGGCAATCAACGAACAAGCCCAAGTGCCTGCACGGCAATAAACGACGGAAGAATACCGAAAATTAAAAAGAACAAGGAGTGCAACACGAGGACTTCCCAGGAGGTCACCCATCCTAGTACTACTCTCGCCCAAGCACGCTTAACTGCGGAGTTCTGATGGGATCCGGTGCTTTAGTGCTGGTATGATCGCACCCGTCACTTCTTGCGCAAATTATGTATCCGACCCTTCCTTTCCCGTGCGTTGCTCGAGGTGTCACACGCGAGCCCCCGTCCAAAAGATTACGCAATACGCCAGGAAGAGGGGGTTCATCGATTTCTCAACCCGTCATCGATTAATCGCCGCGAACGGTAATCGGCGAGCAAACGATTAAGTATGCAGTAATTGCGACGGACGGATACCAAAAACTAAAAAGAACGCGAGGTGCTGCGAACGGCAATCAACGAACAAGCCCAAGTGCCTGCACGGCAATAAACGACGGAAGAATACCGAAAATTAAAAAGAACGAGGAGTGCAACACGAGGACTTCCCAGGAGGTCACCCATCCTAGTACTACTCTCGCCCAAGCACGCTTAACTGCGGAGTTCTGATGGGATCCGGTGCTTTAGTGCTGGTATGATCGCACCCGTCACTTCTTGCGCAAATTATGTATCCGACCCTTCCTTTCCCGTGCGTTGCTCGAGGTGTCACACGCGAGCCCCCGTCCAAAAGATTACGCAATACGCCAGGAAGAGGGGGTTCATCGATTTCTCAACCCGTCATCGATTAATCGCCGCGAACGGTAATCGGCGAGCAAACGATTAAGTATGCAGTAATTGCGACGGACGGATACCAAAAACTAAAAAGAACGCGAGGTGCTGCGAACGGCAATCAACGAACAAGCCCAAGTGCCTGCACGGCAATAAACGACGGAAGAATACCGAAAATTAAAAAGAACGAGGAGTGCAACACGAGGACTTCCCAGGAGGTCACCCATCCTAGTACTACTCTCGCCCAAGCACGCTTAACTGCGGAGTTCTGATGGGATCCGGTGCTTTAGTGCTGGTATGATCGCACCCGTCACTTCTTGCGCAAATTATGTATCCGACCCTTCCTTTCCCGTGCGTTGCTCGACGTGTCACACGCGAGCCCCCGTCCAAAAGATTACGCAATACGCCAGGAAGAGGGGGTTCATCGATTTCTCAACCCGTCATCGATTAATCGCCGCGAACGGTAATCGGCGAGCAAACGATTAAGTATGCAGTAATTGCGACGGACGGATACCAAAAACTAAAAAGAACGTGAGGTGCTGCGAACGGCAATCAACGAACAAGCCCAAGTGCCTGCACGGCAATAAACGACGGAAGAATACCGAAAATTAAAAAGAACAAGGAGTGCAACACGAGGACTTCCCAGGAGGTCACCCATCCTAGTACTACTCTCGCCCAAGCACGCTTAACTGCGGAGTTCTGATGGGATCCGGTGCTTTAGTGCTGGTATGATCGCACCCGTCACTTCTTGCGCAAATTATGTATCCGACCCTTCCTTTCCCGTGCGTTGCTCGACGTGTCACACGCGAGCCCCCGTCCAAAAGATTACGCAATACGCCAAGAAGAGGGGGTTCATCGATTTCTCAACCCGTCATCGATTAATCGCCGCGAACGGTAATCGACGAGCAAACGATTAAGTATGCAGTAATTGCGACGGACGGATACCAAAAACTAAAAAGAACGTGAGGTGCTGCGAACGGCAATCAACGAACAAGCCCAAGTGCCTGCACGGCAATAAACGACGGAAGAATACCGAAAATTAAAAAGAACGAGGAGTGCAACACGAGGACTTCCCAAGAGGTCACCCATCCTAGTACTACTCTCGCCCAAGCACGCTTAACTGCGGAGTTCTGATGGGATCCGGTGCTTTAGTGCTGGTATGATCGCACCCGTCACTTCTTGCGCAAATTATGTATCCGACCCTTCCTTTCCCGTGCGTTGCTCGACGTGTCACACGCGAGCCCCCGTCCAAAAGATTACGCAATACGCCAAGAAGAGGGGGTTCATCGATTTCTCAACCCGTCATCGATTAATCGCCGCGAACGGTAATCGGCGAGCAAACGATTAAGTATGCAGTAATTGCGACGGACGGATACCAAAAACTAAAAAGAACGTGAGGTGCTGCGAACGGCAATCAACGAACAAGCCCAAGTGCCTGCACGGCAATAAACGACGGAAGAATACCGGAAATTAAAAAGAACGAGGAGTGCAACACGAGGACTTCCCAGGAGGTCACCCATCCTAGTACTACTCTCGCCCAAGCACGCTTAACTGCGGAGTTCTGATGGGATCCGGTGCTTTAGTGCTGGTATGATCGCACCCGTCACTTCTTGCGCAAATTATGTATCCGACCCTTCCTTTCCCGTGCGTTGCTCGACGTGTCACACGCGAGCCCCCGTCCAAAAGATTACGCAATACGCCAAGAAGAGGGGGTTCATCGATTTCTCAACCCGTCATCGATTAATCGCCGCGAACGGTAATCGGCGAGCAAACGATTAAGTATGCAGTAATTGCGACGGACGGATACCAAAAACTAAAAAGAACGTGAGGTGCTGCGAACGGCAATCAACGAACAAGCCCAAGTGCCTGCACGGCAATAAACGACGGAAGAATACCGGAAATTAAAAAGAACGAGGAGTGCAACACGAGGACTTCCCAGGAGGTCACCCATCCTAGTACTACTCTCGCCCAAGCACGCTTAACTGCGGAGTTCTGATGGGATCCGGTGCTTTAGTGCTGGTATGATCGCACCCGTCACTTCTTGCGCAAATTATGTATCCGACCCTTCCTTTCCCGTGCGTTGCTCGACGTGTCACACGCGAGCCCCCGTCCAAAAGATTACGCAATACGCCAAGAAGAGGGGGTTCATCGATTTCTCAACCCGTCATCGATTAATCGCCGCGAACGGTAATCGGCGAGCAAACGATTAAGTATGCAGTAATTGCGACGGACGGATACCAAAAACTAAAAAGAACGTGAGGTGCTGCGAACGGCAATCAACGAACAAGCCCAAGTGCCTGCACGGCAATAAACGACGGAAGAATACCGGAAATTAAAAAGAACGAGGAGTGCAACACGAGGACTTCCCAGGAGGTCACCCATCCTAGTACTACTCTCGCCCAAGCACGCTTAACTGCGGAGTTCTGATGGGATCCGGTGCTTTAGTGCTGGTATGATCGCACCCGTCACTTCTTGCGCAAATTATGTATCCGACCCTTCCTTTCCCGTGCGTTGCTCGACGTGTCACACGCGAGCCCCCGTCCAAAAGATTACGCAATACGCCAAGAAGAGGGGGTTCATCGATTTCTCAACCCGTCATCGATTAATCGCCGCGAACGGTAATCGGCGAGCAAACGATTAAGTATGCAGTAATTGCGACGGACGGATACCAAAAACTAAAAAGAACGTGAGGTGCTGCGAACGGCAATCAACGAACAAGCCCAAGTGCCTGCACGGCAATAAACGACGGAAGAATACCGGAAATTAAAAAGAACGAGGAGTGCAACACGAGGACTTCCCAGGAGGTCACCCATCCTAGTACTACTCTCGCCCAAGCACGCTTAACTGCGGAGTTCTGATGGGATCCGGTGCTTTAGTGCTGGTATGATCGCACCCGTCACTTCTTGCGCAAATTATGTATCCGACCCTTCCTTTCTCGTGCGTTGCTCGACGTGTCACACGCGAGCCCCCGTCCAAAAGATTACGCAATACGCCAAGAAGAGGGGGTTCATCGATTTCTCAACCCGTCATCGATTAATCGCCGCGAACGGTAATCGGCGAGCAAACGATTAAGTATGCAGTAATTGCGACGGACGGATACCAAAAACTAAAAAGAACGTGAGGTGCTGCGAACGGCAATCAACGAACAAGCCCAAGTGCCTGCACGGCAATAAACGACGGAAGAATACCGGAAATTAAAAAGAACGAGGAGTGCAACACGAGGACTTCCCAGGAGGTCACCCATCCTAGTACTACTCTCGCCCAAGCACGCTTAACTGCGGAGTTCTGATGGGATCCGGTGCTTTAGTGCTGGTATGATCGCACCCGTCACTTCTTGCGCAAATTATGTATCCGACCCTTCCTTTCCCGTGCGTTGCTCGACGTGTCACACGCGAGCCCCCGTCCAAAAGATTACGCAATACGCCAAGAAGAGGGGGTTCATCGATTTCTCAACCCGTCATCGATTAATCGCCGCGAACGGTAATCGGCGAGCAAACGATTAAGTATGCAGTAAT
Source organism: Durio zibethinus (assembly GCF_047325235.1). Classification (NCBI taxonomy): domain Eukaryota; kingdom Viridiplantae; phylum Streptophyta; class Magnoliopsida; order Malvales; family Malvaceae; genus Durio; species Durio zibethinus. The sequence goes on from NC_143169.1 coordinate 20,263,799, forward strand.
TGCGACGGACGGATACCAAAAACTAAAAAGAACGTGAGGTGCTGCGAACGGCAATCAACGAACAAGCCCAAGTGCCTGCACGGCAATAAACGACGGAAGAATACCGGAAATTAAAAAGAACGAGGAGTGCAACACGAGGACTTCCCAGGAGGTCACCCATCCTAGTACTACTCTCGCCCAAGCACGCTTAACTGCGGAGTTCTGATGGGATCCGGTGCTTTAGTGCTGGTATGATCGCACCCGTCACTTCTTGCGCAAATTATGTATCCGACCCTTCCTTTCCCGTGCGTTGCTCGACGTGTCACACGCGAGCCCCCGTCCAAAAGATTACGCAATACGCCAAGAAGAGGGGGTTCATCGATTTCTCAACCCGTCATCGATTAATCGCCGCGAACGGTAATCGGCGAGCAAACGATTAAGTATGCAGTAATTGCGACGGACGGATACCAAAAACTAAAAAGAACGTGAGGTGCTGCGAACGGCAATCAACGAACAAGCCCAAGTGCCTGCACGGCAATAAACGACGGAAGAATACCGGAAATTAAAAAGAACGAGGAGTGCAACACGAGGACTTCCCAGGAGGTCACCCATCCTAGTACTACTCTCGCCCAAGCACGCTTAACTGCGGAGTTCTGATGGGATCCGGTGCTTTAGTGCTGGTATGATCGCACCCGTCACTTCTTGCGCAAATTATGTATCCGACCCTTCCTTTCCCGTGCGTTGCTCGACGTGTCACACGCGAGCCCCCGTCCAAAAGATTACGCAATACGCCAAGAAGAGGGGGTTCATCGATTTCTCAACCCGTCATCGATTAATCGCCGCGAACGGTAATCGGCGAGCAAACGATTAAGTATGCAGTAATTGCGACGGACGGATACCAAAAACTAAAAAGAACGTGAGGTGCTGCGAACGGCAATCAACGAACAAGCCCAAGTGCCTGCACGGCAATAAACGACGGAAGAATACCGGAAATTAAAAAGAACGAGGAGTGCAACACGAGGACTTCCCAGGAGGTCACCCATCCTAGTACTACTCTCGCCCAAGCACGCTTAACTGCGGAGTTCTGATGGGATCCGGTGCTTTAGTGCTGGTATGATCGCACCCGTCACTTCTTGCGCAAATTATGTATCCGACCCTTCCTTTCCCGTGCGTTGCTCGACGTGTCACACGCGAGCCCCCGTCCAAAAGATTACGCAATACGCCAAGAAGAGGGGGTTCATCGATTTCTCAACCCGTCATCGATTAATCGCCGCGAACGGTAATCGGCGAGCAAACGATTAAGTATGCAGTAATTGCGACGGACGGATACCAAAAACTAAAAAGAACGTGAGGTGCTGCGAACGGCAATCAACGAACAAGCCCAAGTGCCTGCACGGCAATAAACGACGGAAGAATACCGGAAATTAAAAAGAACGAGGAGTGCAACACGAGGACTTCCCAGGAGGTCACCCATCCTAGTACTACTCTCGCCCAAGCACGCTTAACTGCGGAGTTCTGATGGGATCCGGTGCTTTAGTGCTGGTATGATCGCACCCGTCACTTCTTGCGCAAATTATGTATCCGACCCTTCCTTTCCCGTGCGTTGCTCGACGTGTCACACGCGAGCCCCCGTCCAAAAGATTACGCAATACGCCAAGAAGAGGGGGTTCATCGATTTCTCAACCCGTCATCGATTAATCGCCGCGAACGGTAATCGGCGAGCAAACGATTAAGTATGCAGTAATTGCGACGGACGGATACCAAAAACTAAAAAGAACGTGAGGTGCTGCGAACGGCAATCAACGAACAAGCCCAAGTGCCTGCACGGCAATAAACGACGGAAGAATACCGGAAATTAAAAAGAACGAGGAGTGCAACACGAGGACTTCCCAGGAGGTCACCCATCCTAGTACTACTCTCGCCCAAGCACGCTTAACTGCGGAGTTCTGATGGGATCCGGTGCTTTAGTGCTGGTATGATCGCACCCGTCACTTCTTGCGCAAATTATGTATCCGACCCTTCCTTTCCCGTGCGTTGCTCGACGTGTCACACGCGAGCCCCCGTCCAAAAGATTACGCAATACGCCAAGAAGAGGGGGTTCATCGATTTCTCAACCCGTCATCGATTAATCGCCGCGAACGGTAATCGGCGAGCAAACGATTAAGTATGCAGTAATTGCGACGGACGGATACCAAAAACTAAAAAGAACGTGAGGTGCTGCGAACGGCAATCAACGAACAAGCCCAAGTGCCTGCACGGCAATAAACGACGGAAGAATACCGGAAATTAAAAAGAACGAGGAGTGCAACACGAGGACTTCCCAGGAGGTCACCCATCCTAGTACTACTCTCGCCCAAGCACGCTTAACTGCGGAGTTCTGATGGGATCCGGTGCTTTAGTGCTGGTATGATCGCACCCGTCACTTCTTGCGCAAATTATGTATCCGACCCTTCCTTTCCCGTGCGTTGCTCGACGTGTCACACGCGAGCCCCCGTCCAAAAGATTACGCAATACGCCAAGAAGAGGGGGTTCATCGATTTCTCAACCCGTCATCGATTAATCGCCGCGAACGGTAATCGGCGAGCAAACGATTAAGTATGCAGTAATTGCGACGGACGGATACCAAAAACTAAAAAGAACGTGAGGTGCTGCGAACGGCAATCAACGAACAAGCCCAAGTGCCTGCACGGCAATAAACGACGGAAGAATACCGGAAATTAAAAAGAACGAGGAGTGCAACACGAGGACTTCCCAGGAGGTCACCCATCCTAGTACTACTCTCGCCCAAGCACGCTTAACTGCGGAGTTCTGATGGGATCCGGTGCTTTAGTGCTGGTATGATCGCACCCGTCACTTCTTGCGCAAATTATGTATCCGACCCTTCCTTTCCCGTGCGTTGCTCGACGTGTCACACGCGAGCCCCCGTCCAAAAGATTACGCAATACGCCAAGAAGAGGGGGTTCATCGATTTCTCAACCCGTCATCGATTAATCGCCGCGAACGGTAATCGGCGAGCAAACGATTAAGTATGCAGTAATTGCGACGGACGGATACCAAAAACTAAAAAGAACGTGAGGTGCTGCGAACGGCAATCAACGAACAAGCCCAAGTGCCTGCACGGCAATAAACGACGGAAGAATACCGGAAATTAAAAAGAACGAGGAGTGCAACACGAGGACTTCCCAGGAGGTCACCCATCCTAGTACTACTCTCGCCCAAGCACGCTTAACTGCGGAGTTCTGATGGGATCCGGTGCTTTAGTGCTGGTATGATCGCACCCGTCACTTCTTGCGCAAATTATGTATCCGACCCTTCCTTTCCCGTGCGTTGCTCGACGTGTCACACGCGAGCCCCCGTCCAAAAGATTACGCAATACGCCAAGAAGAGGGGGTTCATCGATTTCTCAACCCGTCATCGATTAATCGCCTGCGAACGGTAATCGGCGAGCAAACGATTAAGTATGCAGTAATTGCGACGGACGGATACCAAAAACTAAAAAGAACGTGAGGTGCTGCGAACGGCAATCAACGAACAAGCCCAAGTGCCTGCACGGCAATAAACGACGGAAGAATACCGGAAATTAAAAAGAACGAGGAGTGCAACACGAGGACTTCCCAGGAGGTCACCCATCCTAGTACTACTCTCGCCCAAGCACGCTTAACTGCGGAGTTCTGATGGGATCCGGTGCTTTAGTGCTGGTATGATCGCACCCGTCACTTCTTGCGCAAATTATGTATCCGACCCTTCCTTTCCCGTGCGTTGCTCGACGTGTCACACGCGAGCCCCCGTCCAAAAGATTACGCAATACGCCAAGAAGAGGGGGTTCATCGATTTCTCAACCCGTCATCGATTAATCGCCGCGAACGGTAATCGGCGAGCAAACGATTAAGTATGCAGTAATTGCGACGGACGGATACCAAAAACTAAAAAGAACGTGAGGTGCTGCGAACGGCAATCAACGAACAAGCCCAAGTGCCTGCACGGCAATAAACGACGGAAGAATACCGGAAATTAAAAAGAACGAGGAGTGCAACACGAGGACTTCCCAGGAGGTCACCCATCCTAGTACTACTCTCGCCCAAGCACGCTTAACTGCGGAGTTCTGATGGGATCCGGTGCTTTAGTGCTGGTATGATCGCACCCGTCACTTCTTGCGCAAATTATGTATCCGACCCTTCCTTTCCCGTGCGTTGCTCGACGTGTCACACGCGAGCCCCCGTCCAAAAGATTACGCAATACGCCAAGAAGAGGGGGTTCATCGATTTCTCAACCCGTCATCGATTAATCGCCGCGAACGGTAATCGGCGAGCAAACGATTAAGTATGCAGTAATTGCGACGGACGGATACCAAAAACTAAAAAGAACGTGAGGTGCTGCGAACGGCAATCAACGAACAAGCCCAAGTGCCTGCACGGCAATAAACGACGGAAGAATACCGGAAATTAAAAAGAACGAGGAGTGCAACACGAGGACTTCCCAGGAGGTCACCCATCCTAGTACTACTCTCGCCCAAGCACGCTTAACTGCGGAGTTCTGATGGGATCCGGTGCTTTAGTGCTGGTATGATCGCACCCGTCACTTCTTGCGCAAATTATGTATCCGACCCTTCCTTTCCCGTGCGTTGCTCGACGTGTCACACGCGAGCCCCCGTCCAAAAGATTACGCAATACGCCAAGAAGAGGGGGTTCATCGATTTCTCAACCCGTCATCGATTAATCGCCGCGAACGGTAATCGGCGAGCAAACGATTAAGTATGCAGTAATTGCGACGGACGGATACCAAAAACTAAAAAGAACGTGAGGTGCTGCGAACGGCAATCAACGAACAAGCCCAAGTGCCTGCACGGCAATAAACGACGGAAGAATACCGGAAATTAAAAAGAACGAGGAGTGCAACACGAGGACTTCCCAGGAGGTCACCCATCCTAGTACTACTCTCGCCCAAGCACGCTTAACTGCGGAGTTCTGATGGGATCCGGTGCTTTAGTGCTGGTATGATCGCACCCGTCACTTCTTGCGCAAATTATGTATCCGACCCTTCCTTTCCCGTGCGTTGCTCGACGTGTCACACGCGAGCCCCCGTCCAAAAGATTACGCAATACGCCAAGAAGAGGGGGTTCATCGATTTCTCAACCCGTCATCGATTAATCGCCGCGAACGGTAATCGGCGAGCAAACGATTAAGTATGCAGTAATTGCGACGGACGGATACCAAAAACTAAAAAGAACGTGAGGTGCTGCGAACGGCAATCAACGAACAAGCCCAAGTGCCTGCACGGCAATAAACGACGGAAGAATACCGGAAATTAAAAAGAACGAGGAGTGCAACACGAGGACTTCCCAGGAGGTCACCCATCCTAGTACTACTCTCGCCCAAGCACGCTTAACTGCGGAGTTCTGATGGGATCCGGTGCTTTAGTGCTGGTATGATCGCACCCGTCACTTCTTGCGCAAATTATGTATCCGACCCTTCCTTTCCCGTGCGTTGCTCGACGTGTCACACGCGAGCCCCCGTCCAAAAGATTACGCAATACGCCAAGAAGAGGGGGTTCATCGATTTCTCAACCCGTCATCGATTAATCGCCGCGAACGGTAATCGGCGAGCAAACGATTAAGTATGCAGTAATTGCGACGGACGGATACCAAAAACTAAAAAGAACGTGAGGTGCTGCGAACGGCAATCAACGAACAAGCCCAAGTGCCTGCACGGCAATAAACGACGGAAGAATACCGGAAATTAAAAAGAACGAGGAGTGCAACACGAGGACTTCCCAGGAGGTCACCCATCCTAGTACTACTCTCGCCCAAGCACGCTTAACTGCGGAGTTCTGATGGGATCCGGTGCTTTAGTGCTGGTATGATCGCACCCGTCACTTCTTGCGCAAATTATGTATCCGACCCTTCCTTTCCCGTGCGTTGCTCGACGTGTCACACGCGAGCCCCCGTCCAAAAGATTACGCAATACGCCAAGAAGAGGGGGTTCATCGATTTCTCAACCCGTCATCGATTAATCGCCGCGAACGGTAATCGGCGAGCAAACGATTAAGTATGCAGTAATTGCGACGGACGGATACCAAAAACTAAAAAGAACGTGAGGTGCTGCGAACGGCAATCAACGAACAAGCCCAAGTGCCTGCACGGCAATAAACGACGGAAGAATACCGGAAATTAAAAAGAACGAGGAGTGCAACACGAGGACTTCCCAGGAGGTCACCCATCCTAGTACTACTCTCGCCCAAGCACGCTTAACTGCGGAGTTCTGATGGGATCCGGTGCTTTAGTGCTGGTATGATCGCACCCGTCACTTCTTGCGCAAATTATGTATCCGACCCTTCCTTTCCCGTGCGTTGCTCGACGTGTCACACGCGAGCCCCCGTCCAAAAGATTACGCAATACGCCAAGAAGAGGGGGTTCATCGATTTCTCAACCCGTCATCGATTAATCGCCGCGAACGGTAATCGGCGAGCAAACGATTAAGTATGCAGTAATTGCGACGGACGGATACCAAAAACTAAAAAGAACGTGAGGTGCTGCGAACGGCAATCAACGAACAAGCCCAAGTGCCTGCACGGCAATAAACGACGGAAGAATACCGGAAATTAAAAAGAACGAGGAGTGCAACACGAGGACTTCCCAGGAGGTCACCCATCCTAGTACTACTCTCGCCCAAGCACGCTTAACTGCGGAGTTCTGATGGGATCCGGTGCTTTAGTGCTGGTATGATCGCACCCGTCACTTCTTGCGCAAATTATGTATCCGACCCTTCCTTTCCCGTGCGTTGCTCGACGTGTCACACGCGAGCCCCCGTCCAAAAGATTACGCAATACGCCAAGAAGAGGGGGTTCATCGATTTCTCAACCCGTCATCGATTAATCGCCGCGAACGGTAATCGGCGAGCAAACGATTAAGTATGCAGTAATTGCGACGGACGGATACCAAAAACTAAAAAGAACGTGAGGTGCTGCGAACGGCAATCAACGAACAAGCCCAAGTGCCTGCACGGCAATAAACGACGGAAGAATACCGGAAATTAAAAAGAACGAGGAGTGCAACACGAGGACTTCCCAGGAGGTCACCCATCCTAGTACTACTCTCGCCCAAGCACGCTTAACTGCGGAGTTCTGATGGGATCCGGTGCTTTAGTGCTGGTATGATCGCACCCGTCACTTCTTGCGCAAATTATGTATCCGACCCTTCCTTTCCCGTGCGTTGCTCGACGTGTCACACGCGAGCCCCCGTCCAAAAGATTACGCAATACGCCAAGAAGAGGGGGTTCATCGATTTCTCAACCCGTCATCGATTAATCGCCGCGAACGGTAATCGGCGAGCAAACGATTAAGTATGCAGTAATTGCGACGGACGGATACCAAAAACTAAAAAGAACGTGAGGTGCTGCGAACGGCAATCAACGAACAAGCCCAAGTGCCTGCACGGCAATAAACGACGGAAGAATACCGGAAATTAAAAAGAACGAGGAGTGCAACACGAGGACTTCCCAGGAGGTCACCCATCCTAGTACTACTCTCGCCCAAGCACGCTTAACTGCGGAGTTCTGATGGGATCCGGTGCTTTAGTGCTGGTATGATCGCACCCGTCACTTCTTGCGCAAATTATGTATCCGACCCTTCCTTTCCCGTGCGTTGCTCGACGTGTCACACGCGAGCCCCCGTCCAAAAGATTACGCAATACGCCAAGAAGAGGGGGTTCATCGATTTCTCAACCCGTCATCGATTAATCGCCGCGAACGGTAATCGGCGAGCAAACGATTAAGTATGCAGTAATTGCGACGGACGGATACCAAAAACTAAAAAGAACGTGAGGTGCTGCGAACGGCAATCAACGAACAAGCCCAAGTGCCTGCACGGCAATAAACGACGGAAGAATACCGGAAATTAAAAAGAACGAGGAGTGCAACACGAGGACTTCCCAGGAGGTCACCCATCCTAGTACTACTCTCGCCCAAGCACGCTTAACTGCGGAGTTCTGATGGGATCCGGTGCTTTAGTGCTGGTATGATCGCACCCGTCACTTCTTGCGCAAATTATGTATCCGACCCTTCCTTTCCCGTGCGTTGCTCGACGTGTCACACGCGAGCCCCCGTCCAAAAGATTACGCAATACGCCAAGAAGAGGGGGTTCATCGATTTCTCAACCCGTCATCGATTAATCGCCGCGAACGGTAATCGGCGAGCAAACGATTAAGTATGCAGTAATTGCGACGGACGGATACCAAAAACTAAAAAGAACGTGAGGTGCTGCGAACGGCAATCAACGAACAAGCCCAAGTGCCTGCACGGCAATAAACGACGGAAGAATACCGGAAATTAAAAAGAACGAGGAGTGCAACACGAGGACTTCCCAGGAGGTCACCCATCCTAGTACTACTCTCGCCCAAGCACGCTTAACTGCGGAGTTCTGATGGGATCCGGTGCTTTAGTGCTGGTATGATCGCACCCGTCACTTCTTGCGCAAATTATGTATCCGACCCTTCCTTTCCCGTGCGTTGCTCGACGTGTCACACGCGAGCCCCCGTCCAAAAGATTACGCAATACGCCAAGAAGAGGGGGTTCATCGATTTCTCAACCCGTCATCGATTAATCGCCGCGAACGGTAATCGGCGAGCAAACGATTAAGTATGCAGTAATTGCGACGGACGGATACCAAAAACTAAAAAGAACGTGAGGTGCTGCGAACGGCAATCAACGACGGAAGAATACCGGAAATTAAAAAGAACGAGGAGTGCAACACGAGGACTTCCCAGGAGGTCACCCATCCTAGTACTACTCTCGCCCAAGCACGCTTAACTGCGGAGTTCTGATGGGATCCGGTGCTTTAGTGCTGGTATGATCGCACCCGTCACTTCTTGCGCAAATTATGTATCCGACCCTTCCTTTCCCGTGCGTTGCTCGACGTGTCACACGCGAGCCCCCGTCCAAAAGATTACGCAATACGCCAAGAAGAGGGGGTTCATCGATTTCTCAACCCGTCATCGATTAATCGCCGCGAACGGTAATCGGCGAGCAAACGATTAAGTATGCAGTAATTGCGACGGACGGATACCAAAAACTAAAAAGAACGTGAGGTGCTGCGAACGGCAATCAACGAACAAGCCCAAGTGCCTGCACGGCAATAAACGACGGAAGAATACCGGAAATTAAAAAGAACGAGGAGTGCAACACGAGGACTTCCCAGGAGGTCACCCATCCTAGTACTACTCTCGCCCAAGCACGCTTAACTGCGGAGTTCTGATGGGATCCGGTGCTTTAGTGCTGGTATGATCGCACCCGTCACTTCTTGCGCAAATTATGTATCCGACCCTTCCTTTCCCGTGCGTTGCTCGACGTGTCACACGCGAGCCCCCGTCCAAAAGATTACGCAATACGCCAAGAAGAGGGGGTTCATCGATTTCTCAACCCGTCATCGATTAATCGCCGCGAACGGTAATCGGCGAGCAAACGATTAAGTATGCAGTAATTGCGACGGACGGATACCAAAAACTAAAAAGAACGTGAGGTGCTGCGAACGGCAATCAACGAACAAGCCCAAGTGCCTGCACGGCAATAAACGACGGAAGAATACCGGAAATTAAAAAGAACGAGGAGTGCAACACGAGGACTTCCCAGGAGGTCACCCATCCTAGTACTACTCTCGCCCAAGCACGCTTAACTGCGGAGTTCTGATGGGATCCGGTGCTTTAGTGCTGGTATGATCGCACCCGTCACTTCTTGCGCAAATTATGTATCCGACCCTTCCTTTCCCGTGCGTTGCTCGACGTGTCACACGCGAGCCCCCGTCCAAAAGATTACGCAATACGCCAAGAAGAGGGGGTTCATCGATTTCTCAACCCGTCATCGATTAATCGCCGCGAACGGTAATCGGCGAGCAAACGATTAAGTATGCAGTAATTGCGACGGACGGATACCAAAAACTAAAAAGAACGTGAGGTGCTGCGAACGGCAATCAACGAACAAGCCCAAGTGCCTGCACGGCAATAAACGACGGAAGAATACCGGAAATTAAAAAGAACGAGGAGTGCAACACGAGGACTTCCCAGGAGGTCACCCATCCTAGTACTACTCTCGCCCAAGCACGCTTAACTGCGGAGTTCTGATGGGATCCGGTGCTTTAGTGCTGGTATGATCGCACCCGTCACTTCTTGCGCAAATTATGTATCCGACCCTTCCTTTCCCGTGCGTTGCTCGACGTGTCACACGCGAGCCCCCGTCCAAAAGATTACGCAATACGCCAAGAAGAGGGGGTTCATCGATTTCTCAACCCGTCATCGATTAATCGCCGCGAACGGTAATCGGCGAGCAAACGATTAAGTATGCAGTAATTGCGACGGACGGATACCAAAAACTAAAAAGAACGTGAGGTGCTGCGAACGGCAATCAACGAACAAGCCCAAGTGCCTGCACGGCAATAAACGACGGAAGAATACCGGAAATTAAAAAGAACGAGGAGTGCAACACGAGGACTTCCCAGGAGGTCACCCATCCTAGTACTACTCTCGCCCAAGCACGCTTAACTGCGGAGTTCTGATGGGATCCGGTGCTTTAGTGCTGGTATGATCGCACCCGTCACTTCTTGCGCAAATTATGTATCCGACCCTTCCTTTCCCGTGCGTTGCTCGACGTGTCACACGCGAGCCCCCGTCCAAAAGATTACGCAATACGCCAAGAAGAGGGGGTTCATCGATTTCTCAACCCGTCATCGATTAATCGCCGCGAACGGTAATCGGCGAGCAAACGATTAAGTATGCAGTAATTGCGACGGACGGATACCAAAAACTAAAAAGAACGTGAGGTGCTGCGAACGGCAATCAACGAACAAGCCCAAGTGCCTGCACGGCAATAAACGACGGAAGAATACCGGAAATTAAAAAGAACGAGGAGTGCAACACGAGGACTTCCCAGGAGGTCACCCATCCTAGTACTACTCTCGCCCAAGCACGCTTAACTGCGGAGTTCTGATGGGATCCGGTGCTTTAGTGCTGGTATGATCGCACCCGTCACTTCTTGCGCAAATTATGTATCCGACCCTTCCTTTCCCGTGCGTTGCTCGACGTGTCACACGCGAGCCCCCGTCCAAAAGATTACGCAATACGCCAAGAAGAGGGGGTTCATCGATTTCTCAACCCGTCATCGATTAATCGCCGCGAACGGTAATCGGCGAGCAAACGATTAAGTATGCAGTAATTGCGACGGACGGATACCAAAAACTAAAAAGAACGTGAGGTGCTGCGAACGGCAATCAACGAACAAGCCCAAGTGCACGGCAATAAACGACGGAAGAATACCGGAAATTAAAAAGAACGAGGAGTGCAACACGAGGACTTCCCAGGAGGTCACCCATCCTAGTACTACTCTCGCCCAAGCACGCTTAACTGCGGAGTTCTGATGGGATCCGGTGCTTTAGTGCTGGTATGATCGCACCCGTCACTTCTTGCGCAAATTATGTATCCGACCCTTCCTTTCCCGTGCGTTGCTCGACGTGTCACACGCGAGCCCCCGTCCAAAAGATTACGCAATACGCCAAGAAGAGGGGGTTCATCGATTTCTCAACCCGTCATCGATTAATCGCCGCGAACGGTAATCGGCGAGCAAACGATTAAGTATGCAGTAATTGCGACGGACGGATACCAAAAACTAAAAAGAACGTGAGGTGCTGCGAACGGCAATCAACGAACAAGCCCAAGTGCCTGCACGGCAATAAACGACGGAAGAATACCGGAAATTAAAAAGAACGAGGAGTGCAACACGAGGACTTCCCAGGAGGTCACCCATCCTAGTACTACTCTCGCCCAAGCACGCTTAACTGCGGAGTTCTGATGGGATCCGGTGCTTTAGTGCTGGTATGATCGCACCCGTCACTTCTTGCGCAAATTATGTATCCGACCCTTCCTTTCCCGTGCGTTGCTCGACGTGTCACACGCGAGCCCCCGTCCAAAAGATTACGCAATACGCCAAGAAGAGGGGGTTCATCGATTTCTCAACCCGTCATCGATTAATCGCCGCGAACGGTAATCGGCGAGCAAACGATTAAGTATGCAGTAATTGCGACGGACGGATACCAAAAACTAAAAAGAACGTGAGGTGCTGCGAACGGCAATCAACGAACAAGCCCAAGTGCCTGCACGGCAATAAACGACGGAAGAATACCGGAAATTAAAAAGAACGAGGAGTGCAACACGAGGACTTCCCAGGAGGTCACCCATCCTAGTACTACTCTCGCCCAAGCACGCTTAACTGCGGAGTTCTGATGGGATCCGGTGCTTTAGTGCTGGTATGATCGCACCCGTCACTTCTTGCGCAAATTATGTATCCGACCCTTCCTTTCCCGTGCGTTGCTCGACGTGTCACACGCGAGCCCCCGTCCAAAAGATTACGCAATACGCCAAGAAGAGGGGGTTCATCGATTTCTCAACCCGTCATCGATTAATCGCCGCGAACGGTAATCGGCGAGCAAACGATTAAGTATGCAGTAATTGCGACGGACGGATACCAAAAACTAAAAAGAACGTGAGGTGCTGCGAACGGCAATCAACGAACAAGCCCAAGTGCCTGCACGGCAATAAACGACGGAAGAATACCGGAAATTAAAAAGAACGAGGAGTGCAACACGAGGACTTCCCAGGAGGTCACCCATCCTAGTACTACTCTCGCCCAAGCACGCTTAACTGCGGAGTTCTGATGGGATCCGGTGCTTTAGTGCTGGTATGATCGCACCCGTCACTTCTTGCGCAAATTATGTATCCGACCCTTCCTTTCCCGTGCGTTGCTCGACGTGTCACACGCGAGCCCCCGTCCAAAAGATTACGCAATACGCCAAGAAGAGGGGGTTCATCGATTTCTCAACCCGTCATCGATTAATCGCCGCGAACGGTAATCGGCGAGCAAACGATTAAGTATGCAGTAATTGCGACGGACGGATACCAAAAACTAAAAAGAACGTGAGGTGCTGCGAACGGCAATCAACGAACAAGCCCAAGTGCCTGCACGGCAATAAACGACGGAAGAATACCGGAAATTAAAAAGAACGAGGAGTGCAACACGAGGACTTCCCAGGAGGTCACCCATCCTAGTACTACTCTCGCCCAAGCACGCTTAACTGCGGAGTTCTGATGGGATCCGGTGCTTTAGTGCTGGTATGATCGCACCCGTCACTTCTTGCGCAAATTATGTATCCGACCCTTCCTTTCCCGTGCGTTGCTCGACGTGTCACACGCGAGCCCCCGTCCAAAAGATTACGCAATACGCCAAGAAGAGGGGGTTCATCGATTTCTCAACCCGTCATCGATTAATCGCCTGCGAACGGTAATCGGCGAGCAAACGATTAAGTATGCAGTAATTGCGACGGACGGATACCAAAAACTAAAAAGAACGTGAGGTGCTGCGAACGGCAATCAACGAACAAGCCCAAGTGCCTGCACGGCAATAAACGACGGAAGAATACCGGAAATTAAAAAGAACGAGGAGTGCAACACGAGGACTTCCCAGGAGGTCACCCATCCTAGTACTACTCTCGCCCAAGCACGCTTAACTGCGGAGTTCTGATGGGATCCGGTGCTTTAGTGCTGGTATGATCGCACCCGTCACTTCTTGCGCAAATTATGTATCCGACCCTTCCTTTCCCGTGCGTTGCTCGACGTGTCACACGCGAGCCCCCGTCCAAAAGATTACGCAATACGCCAAGAAGAGGGGGTTCATCGATTTCTCAACCCGTCATCGATTAATCGCCGCGAACGGTAATCGGCGAGCAAACGATTAAGTATGCAGTAATTGCGACGGACGGATACCAAAAACTAAAAAGAACGTGAGGTGCTGCGAACGGCAATCAACGAACAAGCCCAAGTGCCTGCACGGCAATAAACGACGGAAGAATACCGGAAATTAAAAAGAACGAGGAGTGCAACACGAGGACTTCCCAGGAGGTCACCCATCCTAGTACTACTCTCGCCCAAGCACGCTTAACTGCGGAGTTCTGATGGGATCCGGTGCTTTAGTGCTGGTATGATCGCACCCGTCACTTCTTGCGCAAATTATGTATCCGACCCTTCCTTTCCCGTGCGTTGCTCGACGTGTCACACGCGAGCCCCCGTCCAAAAGATTACGCAATACGCCAAGAAGAGGGGGTTCATCGATTTCTCAACCCGTCATCGATTAATCGCCGCGAACGGTAATCGGCGAGCAAACGATTAAGTATGCAGTAATTGCGACGGACGGATACCAAAAACTAAAAAGAACGTGAGGTGCTGCGAACGGCAATCAACGAACAAGCCCAAGTGCCTGCACGGCAATAAACGACGGAAGAATACCGGAAATTAAAAAGAACGAGGAGTGCAACACGAGGACTTCCCAGGAGGTCACCCATCCTAGTACTACTCTCGCCCAAGCACGCTTAACTGCGGAGTTCTGATGGGATCCGGTGCTTTAGTGCTGGTATGATCGCACCCGTCACTTCTTGCGCAAATTATGTATCCGACCCTTCCTTTCCCGTGCGTTGCTCGACGTGTCACACGCGAGCCCCCGTCCAAAAGATTACGCAATACGCCAAGAAGAGGGGGTTCATCGATTTCTCAACCCGTCATCGATTAATCGCCGCGAACGGTAATCGGCGAGCAAACGATTAAGTATGCAGTAATTGCGACGGACGGATACCAAAAACTAAAAAGAACGTGAGGTGCTGCGAACGGCAATCAACGAACAAGCCCAAGTGCCTGCACGGCAATAAACGACGGAAGAATACCGGAAATTAAAAAGAACGAGGAGTGCAACACGAGGACTTCCCAGGAGGTCACCCATCCTAGTACTACTCTCGCCCAAGCACGCTTAACTGCGGAGTTCTGATGGGATCCGGTGCTTTAGTGCTGGTATGATCGCACCCGTCACTTCTTGCGCAAATTATGTATCCGACCCTTCCTTTCCCGTGCGTTGCTCGACGTGTCACACGCGAGCCCCCGTCCAAAAGATTACGCAATACGCCAAGAAGAGGGGGTTCATCGATTTCTCAACCCGTCATCGATTAATCGCCGCGAACGGTAATCGGCGAGCAAACGATTAAGTATGCAGTAATTGCGACGGACGGATACCAAAAACTAAAAAGAACGTGAGGTGCTGCGAACGGCAATCAACGAACAAGCCCAAGTGCCTGCACGGCAATAAACGACGGAAGAATACCGGAAATTAAAAAGAACGAGGAGTGCAACACGAGGACTTCCCAGGAGGTCACCCATCCTAGTACTACTCTCGCCCAAGCACGCTTAACTGCGGAGTTCTGATGGGATCCGGTGCTTTAGTGCTGAATTATGTATCCGACCCTTCCTTTCCCGTGCGTTGCTCGACGTGTCACACGCGAGCCCCCGTCCAAAAGATTACGCAATACGCCAAGAAGAGGGGGTTCATCGATTTCTCAACCCGTCATCGATTAATCGCCGCGAACGGTAATCGGCGAGCAAACGATTAAGTATGCAGTAATTGCGACGGACGGATACCAAAAACTAAAAAGAACGTGAGGTGCTGCGAACGGCAATCAACGAACAAGCCCAAGTGCCTGCACGGCAATAAACGACGGAAGAATACCGGAAATTAAAAAGAACGAGGAGTGCAACACGAGGACTTCCCAGGAGGTCACCCATCCTAGTACTACTCTCGCCCAAGCACGCTTAACTGCGGAGTTCTGATGGGATCCGGTGCTTTAGTGCTGGTATGATCGCACCCGTCACTTCTTGCGCAAATTATGTATCCGACCCTTCCTTTCCCGTGCGTTGCTCGACGTGTCACACGCGAGCCCCCGTCCAAAAGATTACGCAATACGCCAAGAAGAGGGGGTTCATCGATTTCTCAACCCGTCATCGATTAATCGCCGCGAACGGTAATCGGCGAGCAAACGATTAAGTATGCAGTAATTGCGACGGACGGATACCAAAAACTAAAAAGAACGTGAGGTGCTGCGAACGGCAATCAACGAACAAGCCCAAGTGCCTGCACGGCAATAAACGACGGAAGAATACCGGAAATTAAAAAGAACGAGGAGTGCAACACGAGGACTTCCCAGGAGGTCACCCATCCTAGTACTACTCTCGCCCAAGCACGCTTAACTGCGGAGTTCTGATGGGATCCGGTGCTTTAGTGCTGGTATGATCGCACCCGTCACTTCTTGCGCAAATTATGTATCCGACCCTTCCTTTCCCGTGCGTTGCTCGACGTGTCACACGCGAGCCCCCGTCCAAAAGATTACGCAATACGCCAAGAAGAGGGGGTTCATCGATTTCTCAACCCGTCATCGATTAATCGCCGCGAACGGTAATCGGCGAGCAAACGATTAAGTATGCAGTAATTGCGACGGACGGATACCAAAAACTAAAAAGAACGTGAGGTGCTGTGAACGGCAATCAACGAACAAGCCCAAGTGCCTGCACGGCAATAAACGACGGAAGAATACCGGAAATTAAAAAGAACGAGGAGTGCAACACGAGGACTTCCCAGGAGGTCACCCATCCTAGTACTACTCTCGCCCAAGCACGCTTAACTGCGGAGTTCTGATGGGATCCGGTGCTTTAGTGCTGGTATGATCGCACCCGTCACTTCTTGCGCAAATTATGTATCCGACCCTTCCTTTCCCGTGCGTTGCTCGACGTGTCACACGCGAGCCCCCGTCCAAAAGATTACGCAATACGCCAAGAAGAGGGGGTTCATCGATTTCTCAACCCGTCATCGATTAATCGCCGCGAACGGTAATCGGCGAGCAAACGATTAAGTATGCAGTAATTGCGACGGACGGATACCAAAAACTAAAAAGAACGTGAGGTGCTGCGAACGGCAATCAACGAACAAGCCCAAGTGCCTGCACGGCAATAAACGACGGAAGAATACCGGAAATTAAAAAGAACGATGAGTGCAACACGAGGACTTCCCAGGAGGTCACCCATCCTAGTACTACTCTCGCCCAAGCACGCTTAACTGCGGAGTTCTGATGGGATCCGGTGCTTTAGTGCTGGTATGATCGCACCCGTCACTTCTTGCGCAAATTATGTATCCGACCCTTCCTTTCCCGTGCGTTGCTCGACGTGTCACACGCGAGCCCCCGTCCAAAAGATTACGCAATACGCCAAGAAGAGGGGGTTCATCGATTTCTCAACCCGTCATCGATTAATCGCCGCGAACGGTAATCGGCGAGCAAACGATTAAGTATGCAGTAATTGCGACGGACGGATACCAAAAACTAAAAAGAACGTGAGGTGCTGCGAACGGCAATCAACGAACAAGCCCAAGTGCCTGCACGGCAATAAACGACGGAAGAATACCGGAAATTAAAAAGAACGAGGAGTGCAACACGAGGACTTCCCAGGAGGTCACCCATCCTAGTACTACTCTCGCCCAAGCACGCTTAACTGCGGAGTTCTGATGGGATCCGGTGCTTTAGTGCTGGTATGATCGCACCCGTCACTTCTTGCGCAAATTATGTATCCGACCCTTCCTTTCCCGTGCGTTGCTCGACGTGTCACACGCGAGCCCCCGTCCAAAAGATTACGCAATACGCCAAGAAGAGGGGGTTCATCGATTTCTCAACCCGTCATCGATTAATCGCCGCGAACGGTAATCGGCGAGCAAACGATTAAGTATGCAGTAATTGCGACGGACGGATACCAAAAACTAAAAAGAACGTGAGGTGCTGCGAACGGCAATCAACGAACAAGCCCAAGTGCCTGCACGGCAATAAACGACGGAAGAATACCGGAAATTAAAAAGAACGAGGAGTGCAACACGAGGACTTCCCAGGAGGTCACCCATCCTAGTACTACTCTCGCCCAAGCACGCTTAACTGCGGAGTTCTGATGGGATCCGGTGCTTTAGTGCTGGTATGATCGCACCCGTCACTTCTTGCGCAAATTATGTATCCGACCCTTCCTTTCCCGTGCGTTGCTCGACGTGTCACACGCGAGCCCCCGTCCAAAAGATTACGCAATACGCCAAGAAGAGGGGGTTCATCGATTTCTCAACCCGTCATCGATTAATCGCCGCGAACGGTAATCGGCGAGCAAACGATTAAGTATGCAGTAATTGCGACGGACGGATACCAAAAACTAAAAAGAACGTGAGGTGCTGCGAACGGCAATCAACGAACAAGCCCAAGTGCCTGCACGGCAATAAACGACGGAAGAATACCGGAAATTAAAAAGAACGAGGAGTGCAACACGAGGACTTCCCAGGAGGTCACCCATCCTAGTACTACTCTCGCCCAAGCACGCTTAACTGCGGAGTTCTGATGGGATCCGGTGCTTTAGTGCTGGTATGATCGCACCCGTCACTTCTTGCGCAAATTATGTATCCGACCCTTCCTTTCCCGTGCGTTGCTCGACGTGTCACACGCGAGCCCCCGTCCAAAAGATTACGCAATACGCCAAGAAGAGGGGGTTCATCGATTTCTCAACCCGTCATCGATTAATCGCCGCGAACGGTAATCGGCGAGCAAACGATTAAGTATGCAGTAATTGCGACGGACGGATACCAAAAACTAAAAAGAACGTGAGGTGCTGCGAACGGCAATCAACGAACAAGCCCAAGTGCCTGCACGGCAATAAACGACGGAAGAATACCGGAAATTAAAAAGAACGAGGAGTGCAACACGAGGACTTCCCAGGAGGTCACCCATCCTAGTACTACTCTCGCCCAAGCACGCTTAACTGCGGAGTTCTGATGGGATCCGGTGCTTTAGTGCTGGTATGATCGCACCCGTCACTTCTTGCGCAAATTATGTATCCGACCCTTCCTTTCCCGTGCGTTGCTCGACGTGTCACACGCGAGCCCCCGTCCAAAAGATTACGCAATACGCCAAGAAGAGGGGGTTCATCGATTTCTCAACCCGTCATCGATTAATCGCCGCGAACGGTAATCGGCGAGCAAACGATTAAGTATGCAGTAATTGCGACGGACGGATACCAAAAACTAAAAAGAACGTGAGGTGCTGCGAACGGCAATCAACGAACAAGCCCAAGTGCCTGCACGGCAATAAACGACGGAAGAATACCGGAAATTAAAAAGAACGAGGAGTGCAACACGAGGACTTCCCAGGAGGTCACCCATCCTAGTACTACTCTCGCCCAAGCACGCTTAACTGCGGAGTTCTGATGGGATCCGGTGCTTTAGTGCTGGTATGATCGCACCCGTCACTTCTTGCGCAAATTATGTATCCGACCCTTCCTTTCCCGTGCGTTGCTCGACGTGTCACACGCGAGCCCCCGTCCAAAAGATTACGCAATACGCCAAGAAGAGGGGGTTCATCGATTTCTCAACCCGTCATCGATTAATCGCCGCGAACGGTAATCGGCGAGCAAACGATTAAGTATGCAGTAATTGCGACGGACGGATACCAAAAACTAAAAAGAACGTGAGGTGCTGCGAACGGCAATCAACGAACAAGCCCAAGTGCCTGCACGGCAATAAACGACGGAAGAATACCGGAAATTAAAAAGAACGAGGAGTGCAACACGAGGACTTCCCAGGAGGTCACCCATCCTAGTACTACTCTCGCCCAAGCACGCTTAACTGCGGAGTTCTGATGGGATCCGGTGCTTTAGTGCTGGTATGATCGCACCCGTCACTTCTTGCGCAAATTATGTATCCGACCCTTCCTTTCCCGTGCGTTGCTCGACGTGTCACACGCGAGCCCCCGTCCAAAAGATTACGCAATACGCCAAGAAGAGGGGGTTCATCGATTTCTCAACCCGTCATCGATTAATCGCCGCGAACGGTAATCGGCGAGCAAACGATTAAGTATGCAGTAATTGCGACGGACGGATACCAAAAACTAAAAAGAACGTGAGGTGCTGCGAACGGCAATCAACGAACAAGCCCAAGTGCCTGCACGGCAATAAACGACGGAAGAATACCGGAAATTAAAAAGAACGAGGAGTGCAACACGAGGACTTCCCAGGAGGTCACCCATCCTAGTACTACTCTCGCCCAAGCACGCTTAACTGCGGAGTTCTGATGGGATCCGGTGCTTTAGTGCTGGTATGATCGCACCCGTCACTTCTTGCGCAAATTATGTATCCGACCCTTCCTTTCCCGTGCGTTGCTCGACGTGTCACACGCGAGCCCCCGTCCAAAAGATTACGCAATACGCCAAGAAGAGGGGGTTCATCGATTTCTCAACCCGTCATCGATTAATCGCCGCGAACGGTAATCGGCGAGCAAACGATTAAGTATGCAGTAATTGCGACGGACGGATACCAAAAACTAAAAAGAACGTGAGGTGCTGCGAACGGCAATCAACGAACAAGCCCAAGTGCCTGCACGGCAATAAACGACGGAAGAATACCGGAAATTAAAAAGAACGAGGAGTGCAACACGAGGACTTCCCAGGAGGTCACCCATCCTAGTACTACTCTCGCCCAAGCACGCTTAACTGCGGAGTTCTGATGGGATCCGGTGCTTTAGTGCTGGTATGATCGCACCCGTCACTTCTTGCGCAAATTATGTATCCGACCCTTCCTTTCCCGTGCGTTGCTCGACGTGTCACACGCGAGCCCCCGTCCAAAAGATTACGCAATACGCCAAGAAGAGGGGGTTCATCGATTTCTCAACCCGTCATCGATTAATCGCCGCGAACGGTAATCGGCGAGCAAACGATTAAGTATGCAGTAATTGCGACGGACGGATACCAAAAACTAAAAAGAACGTGAGGTGCTGCGAACGGCAATCAACGAACAAGCCCAAGTGCCTGCACGGCAATAAACGACGGAAGAATACCGGAAATTAAAAAGAACGAGGAGTGCAACACGAGGACTTCCCAGGAGGTCACCCATCCTAGTACTACTCTCGCCCAAGCACGCTTAACTGCGGAGTTCTGATGGGATCCGGTGCTTTAGTGCTGGTATGATCGCACCCGTCACTTCTTGCGCAAATTATGTATCCGACCCTTCCTTTCCCGTGCGTTGCTCGACGTGTCACACGCGAGCCCCCGTCCAAAAGATTACGCAATACGCCAAGAAGAGGGGGTTCATCGATTTCTCAACCCGTCATCGATTAATCGCCGCGAACGGTAATCGGCGAGCAAACGATTAAGTATGCAGTAATTGCGACGGACGGATACCAAAAACTAAAAAGAACGTGAGGTGCTGCGAACGGCAATCAACGAACAAGCCCAAGTGCCTGCACGGCAATAAACGACGGAAGAATACCGGAAATTAAAAAGAACGAGGAGTGCAACACGAGGACTTCCCAGGAGGTCACCCATCCTAGTACTACTCTCGCCCAAGCACGCTTAACTGCGGAGTTCTGATGGGATCCGGTGCTTTAGTGCTGGTATGATCGCACCCGTCACTTCTTGCGCAAATTATGTATCCGACCCTTCCTTTCCCGTGCGTTGCTCGACGTGTCACACGCGAGCCCCCGTCCAAAAGATTACGCAATACGCCAAGAAGAGGGGGTTCATCGATTTCTCAACCCGTCATCGATTAATCGCCGCGAACGGTAATCGGCGAGCAAACGATTAAGTATGCAGTAATTGCGACGGACGGATACCAAAAACTAAAAAGAACGTGAGGTGCTGCGAACGGCAATCAACGAACAAGCCCAAGTGCCTGCACGGCAATAAACGACGGAAGAATACCGGAAATTAAAAAGAACGAGGAGTGCAACACGAGGACTTCCCAGGAGGTCACCCATCCTAGTACTACTCTCGCCCAAGCACGCTTAACTGCGGAGTTCTGATGGGATCCGGTGCTTTAGTGCTGGTATGATCGCACCCGTCACTTCTTGCGCAAATTATGTATCCGACCCTTCCTTTCCCGTGCGTTGCTCGACGTGTCACACGCGAGCCCCCGTCCAAAAGATTACGCAATACGCCAAGAAGAGGGGGTTCATCGATTTCTCAACCCGTCATCGATTAATCGCCAGCGAACGGTAATCGGCGAGCAAACGATTAAGTATGCAGTAATTGCGACGGACGGATACCAAAAACTAAAAAGAACGTGAGGTGCTGCGAACGGCAATCAACGAACAAGCCCAAGTGCCTGCACGGCAATAAACGACGGAAGAATACCGGAAATTAAAAAGAACGAGGAGTGCAACACGAGGACTTCCCAGGAGGTCACCCATCCTAGTACTACTCTCGCCCAAGCACGCTTAACTGCGGAGTTCTGATGGGATCCGGTGCTTTAGTGCTGGTATGATCGCACCCGTCACTTCTTGCGCAAATTATGTATCCGACCCTTCCTTTCCCGTGCGTTGCTCGACGTGTCACACGCGAGCCCCCGTCCAAAAGATTACGCAATACGCCAAGAAGAGGGGGTTCATCGATTTCTCAACCCGTCATCGATTAATCGCCGCGAACGGTAATCGGCGAGCAAACGATTAAGTATGCAGTAATTGCGACGGACGGATACCAAAAACTAAAAAGAACGTGAGGTGCTGCGAACGGCAATCAACGAACAAGCCCAAGTGCCTGCACGGCAATAAACGACGGAAGAATACCGGAAATTAAAAAGAACGAGGAGTGCAACACGAGGACTTCCCAGGAGGTCACCCATCCTAGTACTACTCTCGCCCAAGCACGCTTAACTGCGGAGTTCTGATGGGATCCGGTGCTTTAGTGCTGGTATGATCGCACCCGTCACTTCTTGCGCAAATTATGTATCCGACCCTTCCTTTCCCGTGCGTTGCTCGACGTGTCACACGCGAGCCCCCGTCCAAAAGATTACGCAATACGCCAAGAAGAGGGGGTTCATCGATTTCTCAACCCGTCATCGATTAATCGCCGCGAACGGTAATCGGCGAGCAAACGATTAAGTATGCAGTAATTGCGACGGACGGATACCAAAAACTAAAAAGAACGTGAGGTGCTGCGAACGGCAATCAACGAACAAGCCCAAGTGCCTGCACGGCAATAAACGACGGAAGAATACCGGAAATTAAAAAGAACGAGGAGTGCAACACGAGGACTTCCCAGGAGGTCACCCATCCTAGTACTACTCTCGCCCAAGCACGCTTAACTGCGGAGTTCTGATGGGATCCGGTGCTTTAGTGCTGGTATGATCGCACCCGTCACTTCTTGCGCAAATTATGTATCCGACCCTTCCTTTCCCGTGCGTTGCTCGACGTGTCACACGCGAGCCCCCGTCCAAAAGATTACGCAATACGCCAAGAAGAGGGGGTTCATCGATTTCTCAACCCGTCATCGATTAATCGCCGCGAACGGTAATCGGCGAGCAAACGATTAAGTATGCAGTAATTGCGACGGACGGATACCAAAAACTAAAAAGAACGTGAGGTGCTGCGAACGGCAATCAACGAACAAGCCCAAGTGCCTGCACGGCAATAAACGACGGAAGAATACCGGAAATTAAAAAGAACGAGGAGTGCAACACGAGGACTTCCCAGGAGGTCACCCATCCTAGTACTACTCTCGCCCAAGCACGCTTAACTGCGGAGTTCTGATGGGATCCGGTGCTTTAGTGCTGGTATGATCGCACCCGTCACTTCTTGCGCAAATTATGTATCCGACCCTTCCTTTCCCGTGCGTTGCTCGACGTGTCACACGCGAGCCCCCGTCCAAAAGATTACGCAATACGCCAAGAAGAGGGGGTTCATCGATTTCTCAACCCGTCATCGATTAATCGCCGCGAACGGTAATCGGCGAGCAAACGATTAAGTATGCAGTAATTGCGACGGACGGATACCAAAAACTAAAAAGAACGTGAGGTGCTGCGAACGGCAATCAACGAACAAGCCCAAGTGCCTGCACGGCAATAAACGACGGAAGAATACCGGAAATTAAAAAGAACGAGGAGTGCAACACGAGGACTTCCCAGGAGGTCACCCATCCTAGTACTACTCTCGCCCAAGCACGCTTAACTGCGGAGTTCTGATGGGATCCGGTGCTTTAGTGCTGGTATGATCGCACCCGTCACTTCTTGCGCAAATTATGTATCCGACCCTTCCTTTCCCGTGCGTTGCTCGACGTGTCACACGCGAGCCCCCGTCCAAAAGATTACGCAATACGCCAAGAAGAGGGGGTTCATCGATTTCTCAACCCGTCATCGATTAATCGCCGCGAACGGTAATCGGCGAGCAAACGATTAAGTATGCAGTAATTGCGACGGACGGATACCAAAAACTAAAAAGAACGTGAGGTGCTGCGAACGGCAATCAACGAACAAGCCCAAGTGCCTGCACGGCAATAAACGACGGAAGAATACCGGAAATTAAAAAGAACGAGGAGTGCAACACGAGGACTTCCCAGGAGGTCACCCATCCTAGTACTACTCTCGCCCAAGCACGCTTAACTGCGGAGTTCTGATGGGATCCGGTGCTTTAGTGCTGGTATGATCGCACCCGTCACTTCTTGCGCAAATTATGTATCCGACCCTTCCTTTCCCGTGCGTTGCTCGACGTGTCACACGCGAGCCCCCGTCCAAAAGATTACGCAATACGCCAAGAAGAGGGGGTTCATCGATTTCTCAACCCGTCATCGATTAATCGCCGCGAACGGTAATCGGCGAGCAAACGATTAAGTATGCAGTAATTGCGACGGACGGATACCAAAAACTAAAAAGAACGTGAGGTGCTGCGAACGGCAATCAACGAACAAGCCCAAGTGCCTGCACGGCAATAAACGACGGAAGAATACCGGAAATTAAAAAGAACGAGGAGTGCAACACGAGGACTTCCCAGGAGGTCACCCATCCTAGTACTACTCTCGCCCAAGCACGCTTAACTGCGGAGTTCTGATGGGATCCGGTGCTTTAGTGCTGGTATGATCGCACCCGTCACTTCTTGCGCAAATTATGTATCCGACCCTTCCTTTCCCGTGCGTTGCTCGACGTGTCACACGCGAGCCCCCGTCCAAAAGATTACGCAATACGCCAAGAAGAGGGGGTTCATCGATTTCTCAACCCGTCATCGATTAATCGCCGCGAACGGTAATCGGCGAGCAAACGATTAAGTATGCAGTAATTGCGACGGACGGATACCAAAAACTAAAAAGAACGTGAGGTGCTGCGAACGGCAATCAACGAACAAGCCCAAGTGCCTGCACGGCAATAAACGACGGAAGAATACCGGAAATTAAAAAGAACGAGGAGTGCAACACGAGGACTTCCCAGGAGGTCACCCATCCTAGTACTACTCTCGCCCAAGCACGCTTAACTGCGGAGTTCTGATGGGATCCGGTGCTTTAGTGCTGGTATGATCGCACCCGTCACTTCTTGCGCAAATTATGTATCCGACCCTTCCTTTCCCGTGCGTTGCTCGACGTGTCACACGCGAGCCCCCGTCCAAAAGATTACGCAATACGCCAAGAAGAGGGGGTTCATCGATTTCTCAACCCGTCATCGATTAATCGCCGCGAACGGTAATCGGCGAGCAAACGATTAAGTATGCAGTAATTGCGACGGACGGATACCAAAAACTAAAAAGAACGTGAGGTGCTGCGAACGGCAATCAACGAACAAGCCCAAGTGCCTGCACGGCAATAAACGACGGAAGAATACCGGAAATTAAAAAGAACGAGGAGTGCAACACGAGGACTTCCCAGGAGGTCACCCATCCTAGTACTACTCTCGCCCAAGCACGCTTAACTGCGGAGTTCTGATGGGATCCGGTGCTTTAGTGCTGGTATGATCGCACCCGTCACTTCTTGCGCAAATTATGTATCCGACCCTTCCTTTCCCGTGCGTTGCTCGACGTGTCACACGCGAGCCCCCGTCCAAAAGATTACGCAATACGCCAAGAAGAGGGGGTTCATCGATTTCTCAACCCGTCATCGATTAATCGCCGCGAACGGTAATCGGCGAGCAAACGATTAAGTATGCAGTAATTGCGACGGACGGATACCAAAAACTAAAAAGAACGTGAGGTGCTGCGAACGGCAATCAACGAACAAGCCCAAGTGCCTGCACGGCAATAAACGACGGAAGAATACCGGAAATTAAAAAGAACGAGGAGTGCAACACGAGGACTTCCCAGGAGGTCACCCATCCTAGTACTACTCTCGCCCAAGCACGCTTAACTGCGGAGTTCTGATGGGATCCGGTGCTTTAGTGCTGGTATGATCGCACCCGTCACTTCTTGCGCAAATTATGTATCCGACCCTTCCTTTCCCGTGCGTTGCTCGACGTGTCACACGCGAGCCCCCGTCCAAAAGATTACGCAATACGCCAAGAAGAGGGGGTTCATCGATTTCTCAACCCGTCATCGATTAATCGCCGCGAACGGTAATCGGCGAGCAAACGATTAAGTATGCAGTAATTGCGACGGACGGATACCAAAAACTAAAAAGAACGTGAGGTGCTGCGAACGGCAATCAACGAACAAGCCCAAGTGCCTGCACGGCAATAAACGACGGAAGAATACCGGAAATTAAAAAGAACGAGGAGTGCAACACGAGGACTTCCCAGGAGGTCACCCATCCTAGTACTACTCTCGCCCAAGCACGCTTAACTGCGGAGTTCTGATGGGATCCGGTGCTTTAGTGCTGGTATGATCGCACCCGTCACTTCTTGCGCAAATTATGTATCCGACCCTTCCTTTCCCGTGCGTTGCTCGACGTGTCACACGCGAGCCCCCGTCCAAAAGATTACGCAATACGCCAAGAAGAGGGGGTTCATCGATTTCTCAACCCGTCATCGATTAATCGCCGCGAACGGTAATCGGCGAGCAAACGATTAAGTATGCAGTAATTGCGACGGACGGATACCAAAAACTAAAAAGAACGTGAGGTGCTGCGAACGGCAATCAACGAACAAGCCCAAGTGCCTGCACGGCAATAAACGACGGAAGAATACCGGAAATTAAAAAGAACGAGGAGTGCAACACGAGGACTTCCCAGGAGGTCACCCATCCTAGTACTACTCTCGCCCAAGCACGCTTAACTGCGGAGTTCTGATGGGATCCGGTGCTTTAGTGCTGGTATGATCGCACCCGTCACTTCTTGCGCAAATTATGTATCCGACCCTTCCTTTCCCGTGCGTTGCTCGACGTGTCACACGCGAGCCCCCGTCCAAAAGATTACGCAATACGCCAAGAAGAGGGGGTTCATCGATTTCTCAACCCGTCATCGATTAATCGCCGCGAACGGTAATCGGCGAGCAAACGATTAAGTATGCAGTAATTGCGACGGACGGATACCAAAAACTAAAAAGAACGTGAGGTGCTGCGAACGGCAATCAACGAACAAGCCCAAGTGCCTGCACGGCAATAAACGACGGAAGAATACCGGAAATTAAAAAGAACGAGGAGTGCAACACGAGGACTTCCCAGGAGGTCACCCATCCTAGTACTACTCTCGCCCAAGCACGCTTAACTGCGGAGTTCTGATGGGATCCGGTGCTTTAGTGCTGGTATGATCGCACCCGTCACTTCTTGCGCAAATTATGTATCCGACCCTTCCTTTCCCGTGCGTTGCTCGACGTGTCACACGCGAGCCCCCGTCCAAAAGATTACGCAATACGCCAAGAAGAGGGGGTTCATCGATTTCTCAACCCGTCATCGATTAATCGCCGCGAACGGTAATCGGCGAGCAAACGATTAAGTATGCAGTAATTGCGACGGACGGATACCAAAAACTAAAAAGAACGTGAGGTGCTGCGAACGGCAATCAACGAACAAGCCCAAGTGCCTGCACGGCAATAAACGACGGAAGAATACCGGAAATTAAAAAGAACGAGGAGTGCAACACGAGGACTTCCCAGGAGGTCACCCATCCTAGTACTACTCTCGCCCAAGCACGCTTAACTGCGGAGTTCTGATGGGATCCGGTGCTTTAGTGCTGGTATGATCGCACCCGTCACTTCTTGCGCAAATTATGTATCCGACCCTTCCTTTCCCGTGCGTTGCTCGACGTGTCACACGCGAGCCCCCGTCCAAAAGATTACGCAATACGCCAAGAAGAGGGGGTTCATCGATTTCTCAACCCGTCATCGATTAATCGCCGCGAACGGTAATCGGCGAGCAAACGATTAAGTATGCAGTAATTGCGACGGACGGATACCAAAAACTAAAAAGAACGTGAGGTGCTGCGAACGGCAATCAACGAACAAGCCCAAGTGCCTGCACGGCAATAAACGACGGAAGAATACCGGAAATTAAAAAGAACGAGGAGTGCAACACGAGGACTTCCCAGGAGGTCACCCATCCTAGTACTACTCTCGCCCAAGCACGCTTAACTGCGGAGTTCTGATGGGATCCGGTGCTTTAGTGCTGGTATGATCGCACCCGTCACTTCTTGCGCAAATTATGTATCCGACCCTTCCTTTCCCGTGCGTTGCTCGACGTGTCACACGCGAGCCCCCGTCCAAAAGATTACGCAATACGCCAAGAAGAGGGGGTTCATCGATTTCTCAACCCGTCATCGATTAATCGCCGCGAACGGTAATCGGCGAGCAAACGATTAAGTATGCAGTAATTGCGACGGACGGATACCAAAAACTAAAAAGAACGTGAGGTGCTGCGAACGGCAATCAACGAACAAGCCCAAGTGCCTGCACGGCAATAAACGACGGAAGAATACCGGAAATTAAAAAGAACGAGGAGTGCAACACGAGGACTTCCCAGGAGGTCACCCATCCTAGTACTACTCTCGCCCAAGCACGCTTAACTGCGGAGTTCTGATGGGATCCGGTGCTTTAGTGCTGGTATGATCGCACCCGTCACTTCTTGCGCAAATTATGTATCCGACCCTTCCTTTCCCGTGCGTTGCTCGACGTGTCACACGCGAGCCCCCGTCCAAAAGATTACGCAATACGCCAAGAAGAGGGGGTTCATCGATTTCTCAACCCGTCATCGATTAATCGCCGCGAACGGTAATCGGCGAGCAAACGATTAAGTATGCAGTAATTGCGACGGACGGATACCAAAAACTAAAAAGAACGTGAGGTGCTGCGAACGGCAATCAACGAACAAGCCCAAGTGCCTGCACGGCAATAAACGACGGAAGAATACCGGAAATTAAAAAGAACGAGGAGTGCAACACGAGGACTTCCCAGGAGGTCACCCATCCTAGTACTACTCTCGCCCAAGCACGCTTAACTGCGGAGTTCTGATGGGATCCGGTGCTTTAGTGCTGGTATGATCGCACCCGTCACTTCTTGCGCAAATTATGTATCCGACCCTTCCTTTCCCGTGCGTTGCTCGACGTGTCACACGCGAGCCCCCGTCCAAAAGATTACGCAATACGCCAAGAAGAGGGGGTTCATCGATTTCTCAACCCGTCATCGATTAATCGCCGCGAACGGTAATCGGCGAGCAAACGATTAAGTATGCAGTAATTGCGACGGACGGATACCAAAAACTAAAAAGAACGTGAGGTGCTGCGAACGGCAATCAACGAACAAGCCCAAGTGCCTGCACGGCAATAAACGACGGAAGAATACCGGAAATTAAAAAGAACGAGGAGTGCAACACGAGGACTTCCCAGGAGGTCACCCATCCTAGTACTACTCTCGCCCAAGCACGCTTAACTGCGGAGTTCTGATGGGATCCGGTGCTTTAGTGCTGGTATGATCGCACCCGTCACTTCTTGCGCAAATTATGTATCCGACCCTTCCTTTCCCGTGCGTTGCTCGACGTGTCACACGCGAGCCCCCGTCCAAAAGATTACGCAATACGCCAAGAAGAGGGGGTTCATCGATTTCTCAACCCGTCATCGATTAATCGCCGCGAACGGTAATCGGCGAGCAAACGATTAAGTATGCAGTAATTGCGACGGACGGATACCAAAAACTAAAAAGAACGTGAGGTGCTGCGAACGGCAATCAACGAACAAGCCCAAGTGCCTGCACGGCAATAAACGACGGAAGAATACCGGAAATTAAAAAGAACGAGGAGTGCAACACGAGGACTTCCCAGGAGGTCACCCATCCTAGTACTACTCTCGCCCAAGCACGCTTAACTGCGGAGTTCTGATGGGATCCGGTGCTTTAGTGCTGGTATGATCGCACCCGTCACTTCTTGCGCAAATTATGTATCCGACCCTTCCTTTCCCGTGCGTTGCTCGACGTGTCACACGCGAGCCCCCGTCCAAAAGATTACGCAATACGCCAAGAAGAGGGGGTTCATCGATTTCTCAACCCGTCATCGATTAATCGCCGCGAACGGTAATCGGCGAGCAAACGATTAAGTATGCAGTAATTGCGACGGACGGATACCAAAAACTAAAAAGAACGTGAGGTGCTGCGAACGGCAATCAACGAACAAGCCCAAGTGCCTGCACGGCAATAAACGACGGAAGAATACCGGAAATTAAAAAGAACGAGGAGTGCAACACGAGGACTTCCCAGGAGGTCACCCATCCTAGTACTACTCTCGCCCAAGCACGCTTAACTGCGGAGTTCTGATGGGATCCGGTGCTTTAGTGCTGGTATGATCGCACCCGTCACTTCTTGCGCAAATTATGTATCCGACCCTTCCTTTCCCGTGCGTTGCTCGACGTGTCACACGCGAGCCCCCGTCCAAAAGATTACGCAATACGCCAAGAAGAGGGGGTTCATCGATTTCTCAACCCGTCATCGATTAATCGCCGCGAACGGTAATCGGCGAGCAAACGATTAAGTATGCAGTAATTGCGACGGACGGATACCAAAAACTAAAAAGAACGTGAGGTGCTGCGAACGGCAATCAACGAACAAGCCCAAGTGCCTGCACGGCAATAAACGACGGAAGAATACCGGAAATTAAAAAGAACGAGGAGTGCAACACGAGGACTTCCCAGGAGGTCACCCATCCTAGTACTACTCTCGCCCAAGCACGCTTAACTGCGGAGTTCTGATGGGATCCGGTGCTTTAGTGCTGGTATGATCGCACCCGTCACTTCTTGCGCAAATTATGTATCCGACCCTTCCTTTCCCGTGCGTTGCTCGACGTGTCACACGCGAGCCCCCGTCCAAAAGATTACGCAATACGCCAAGAAGAGGGGGTTCATCGATTTCTCAACCCGTCATCGATTAATCGCCGCGAACGGTAATCGGCGAGCAAACGATTAAGTATGCAGTAATTGCGACGGACGGATACCAAAAACTAAAAAGAACGTGAGGTGCTGCGAACGGCAATCAACGAACAAGCCCAAGTGCCTGCACGGCAATAAACGACGGAAGAATACCGGAAATTAAAAAGAACGAGGAGTGCAACACGAGGACTTCCCAGGAGGTCACCCATCCTAGTACTACTCTCGCCCAAGCACGCTTAACTGCGGAGTTCTGATGGGATCCGGTGCTTTAGTGCTGGTATGATCGCACCCGTCACTTCTTGCGCAAATTATGTATCCGACCCTTCCTTTCCCGTGCGTTGCTCGACGTGTCACACGCGAGCCCCCGTCCAAAAGATTACGCAATACGCCAAGAAGAGGGGGTTCATCGATTTCTCAACCCGTCATCGATTAATCGCCGCGAACGGTAATCGGCGAGCAAACGATTAAGTATGCAGTAATTGCGACGGACGGATACCAAAAACTAAAAAGAACGTGAGGTGCTGCGAACGGCAATCAACGAACAAGCCCAAGTGCCTGCACGGCAATAAACGACGGAAGAATACCGGAAATTAAAAAGAACGAGGAGTGCAACACGAGGACTTCCCAGGAGGTCACCCATCCTAGTACTACTCTCGCCCAAGCACGCTTAACTGCGGAGTTCTGATGGGATCCGGTGCTTTAGTGCTGGTATGATCGCACCCGTCACTTCTTGCGCAAATTATGTATCCGACCCTTCCTTTCCCGTGCGTTGCTCGACGTGTCACACGCGAGCCCCCGTCCAAAAGATTACGCAATACGCCAAGAAGAGGGGGTTCATCGATTTCTCAACCCGTCATCGATTAATCGCCGCGAACGGTAATCGGCGAGCAAACGATTAAGTATGCAGTAATTGCGACGGACGGATACCAAAAACTAAAAAGAACGTGAGGTGCTGCGAACGGCAATCAACGAACAAGCCCAAGTGCCTGCACGGCAATAAACGACGGAAGAATACCGGAAATTAAAAAGAACGAGGAGTGCAACACGAGGACTTCCCAGGAGGTCACCCATCCTAGTACTACTCTCGCCCAAGCACGCTTAACTGCGGAGTTCTGATGGGATCCGGTGCTTTAGTGCTGGTATGATCGCACCCGTCACTTCTTGCGCAAATTATGTATCCGACCCTTCCTTTCCCGTGCGTTGCTCGACGTGTCACACGCGAGCCCCCGTCCAAAAGATTACGCAATACGCCAAGAAGAGGGGGTTCATCGATTTCTCAACCCGTCATCGATTAATCGCCGCGAACGGTAATCGGCGAGCAAACGATTAAGTATGCAGTAATTGCGACGGACGGATACCAAAAACTAAAAAGAACGTGAGGTGCTGCGAACGGCAATCAACGAACAAGCCCAAGTGCCTGCACGGCAATAAACGACGGAAGAATACCGGAAATTAAAAAGAACGAGGAGTGCAACACGAGGACTTCCCAGGAGGTCACCCATCCTAGTACTACTCTCGCCCAAGCACGCTTAACTGCGGAGTTCTGATGGGATCCGGTGCTTTAGTGCTGGTATGATCGCACCCGTCACTTCTTGCGCAAATTATGTATCCGACCCTTCCTTTCCCGTGCGTTGCTCGACGTGTCACACGCGAGCCCCCGTCCAAAAGATTACGCAATACGCCAAGAAGAGGGGGTTCATCGATTTCTCAACCCGTCATCGATTAATCGCCGCGAACGGTAATCGGCGAGCAAACGATTAAGTATGCAGTAATTGCGACGGACGGATACCAAAAACTAAAAAGAACGTGAGGTGCTGCGAACGGCAATCAACGAACAAGCCCAAGTGCCTGCACGGCAATAAACGACGGAAGAATACCGGAAATTAAAAAGAACGAGGAGTGCAACACGAGGACTTCCCAGGAGGTCACCCATCCTAGTACTACTCTCGCCCAAGCACGCTTAACTGCGGAGTTCTGATGGGATCCGGTGCTTTAGTGCTGGTATGATCGCACCCGTCACTTCTTGCGCAAATTATGTATCCGACCCTTCCTTTCCCGTGCGTTGCTCGACGTGTCACACGCGAGCCCCCGTCCAAAAGATTACGCAATACGCCAAGAAGAGGGGGTTCATCGATTTCTCAACCCGTCATCGATTAATCGCCGCGAACGGTAATCGGCGAGCAAACGATTAAGTATGCAGTAATTGCGACGGACGGATACCAAAAACTAAAAAGAACGTGAGGTGCTGCGAACGGCAATCAACGAACAAGCCCAAGTGCCTGCACGGCAATAAACGACGGAAGAATACCGGAAATTAAAAAGAACGAGGAGTGCAACACGAGGACTTCCCAGGAGGTCACCCATCCTAGTACTACTCTCGCCCAAGCACGCTTAACTGCGGAGTTCTGATGGGATCCGGTGCTTTAGTGCTGGTATGATCGCACCCGTCACTTCTTGCGCAAATTATGTATCCGACCCTTCCTTTCCCGTGCGTTGCTCGACGTGTCACACGCGAGCCCCCGTCCAAAAGATTACGCAATACGCCAAGAAGAGGGGGTTCATCGATTTCTCAACCCGTCATCGATTAATCGCCGCGAACGGTAATCGGCGAGCAAACGATTAAGTATGCAGTAATTGCGACGGACGGATACCAAAAACTAAAAAGAACGTGAGGTGCTGCGAACGGCAATCAACGAACAAGCCCAAGTGCCTGCACGGCAATAAACGACGGAAGAATACCGGAAATTAAAAAGAACGAGGAGTGCAACACGAGGACTTCCCAGGAGGTCACCCATCCTAGTACTACTCTCGCCCAAGCACGCTTAACTGCGGAGTTCTGATGGGATCCGGTGCTTTAGTGCTGGTATGATCGCACCCGTCACTTCTTGCGCAAATTATGTATCCGACCCTTCCTTTCCCGTGCGTTGCTCGACGTGTCACACGCGAGCCCCCGTCCAAAAGATTACGCAATACGCCAAGAAGAGGGGGTTCATCGATTTCTCAACCCGTCATCGATTAATCGCCGCGAACGGTAATCGGCGAGCAAACGATTAAGTATGCAGTAATTGCGACGGACGGATACCAAAAACTAAAAAGAACGTGAGGTGCTGCGAACGGCAATCAACGAACAAGCCCAAGTGCCTGCACGGCAATAAACGACGGAAGAATACCGGAAATTAAAAAGAACGAGGAGTGCAACACGAGGACTTCCCAGGAGGTCACCCATCCTAGTACTACTCTCGCCCAAGCACGCTTAACTGCGGAGTTCTGATGGGATCCGGTGCTTTAGTGCTGGTATGATCGCACCCGTCACTTCTTGCGCAAATTATGTATCCGACCCTTCCT
Organism: Durio zibethinus; assembly: GCF_047325235.1. Taxonomy (NCBI): domain Eukaryota; kingdom Viridiplantae; phylum Streptophyta; class Magnoliopsida; order Malvales; family Malvaceae; genus Durio; species Durio zibethinus. The sequence continues at coordinate 20,298,065 of NC_143169.1, forward strand.
TTCCCGTGCGTTGCTCGACGTGTCACACGCGAGCCCCCGTCCAAAAGATTACGCAATACGCCAAGAAGAGGGGGTTCATCGATTTCTCAACCCGTCATCGATTAATCGCCGCGAACGGTAATCGGCGAGCAAACGATTAAGTATGCAGTAATTGCGACGGACGGATACCAAAAACTAAAAAGAACGTGAGGTGCTGCGAACGGCAATCAACGAACAAGCCCAAGTGCCTGCACGGCAATAAACGACGGAAGAATACCGGAAATTAAAAAGAACGAGGAGTGCAACACGAGGACTTCCCAGGAGGTCACCCATCCTAGTACTACTCTCGCCCAAGCACGCTTAACTGCGGAGTTCTGATGGGATCCGGTGCTTTAGTGCTGGTATGATCGCACCCGTCACTTCTTGCGCAAATTATGTATCCGACCCTTCCTTTCCCGTGCGTTGCTCGACGTGTCACACGCGAGCCCCCGTCCAAAAGATTACGCAATACGCCAAGAAGAGGGGGTTCATCGATTTCTCAACCCGTCATCGATTAATCGCCGCGAACGGTAATCGGCGAGCAAACGATTAAGTATGCAGTAATTGCGACGGACGGATACCAAAAACTAAAAAGAACGTGAGGTGCTGCGAACGGCAATCAACGAACAAGCCCAAGTGCCTGCACGGCAATAAACGACGGAAGAATACCGGAAATTAAAAAGAACGAGGAGTGCAACACGAGGACTTCCCAGGAGGTCACCCATCCTAGTACTACTCTCGCCCAAGCACGCTTAACTGCGGAGTTCTGATGGGATCCGGTGCTTTAGTGCTGGTATGATCGCACCCGTCACTTCTTGCGCAAATTATGTATCCGACCCTTCCTTTCCCGTGCGTTGCTCGACGTGTCACACGCGAGCCCCCGTCCAAAAGATTACGCAATACGCCAAGAAGAGGGGGTTCATCGATTTCTCAACCCGTCATCGATTAATCGCCGCGAACGGTAATCGGCGAGCAAACGATTAAGTATGCAGTAATTGCGACGGACGGATACCAAAAACTAAAAAGAACGTGAGGTGCTGCGAACGGCAATCAACGAACAAGCCCAAGTGCCTGCACGGCAATAAACGACGGAAGAATACCGGAAATTAAAAAGAACGAGGAGTGCAACACGAGGACTTCCCAGGAGGTCACCCATCCTAGTACTACTCTCGCCCAAGCACGCTTAACTGCGGAGTTCTGATGGGATCCGGTGCTTTAGTGCTGGTATGATCGCACCCGTCACTTCTTGCGCAAATTATGTATCCGACCCTTCCTTTCCCGTGCGTTGCTCGACGTGTCACACGCGAGCCCCCGTCCAAAAGATTACGCAATACGCCAAGAAGAGGGGGTTCATCGATTTCTCAACCCGTCATCGATTAATCGCCGCGAACGGTAATCGGCGAGCAAACGATTAAGTATGCAGTAATTGCGACGGACGGATACCAAAAACTAAAAAGAACGTGAGGTGCTGCGAACGGCAATCAACGAACAAGCCCAAGTGCCTGCACGGCAATAAACGACGGAAGAATACCGGAAATTAAAAAGAACGAGGAGTGCAACACGAGGACTTCCCAGGAGGTCACCCATCCTAGTACTACTCTCGCCCAAGCACGCTTAACTGCGGAGTTCTGATGGGATCCGGTGCTTTAGTGCTGGTATGATCGCACCCGTCACTTCTTGCGCAAATTATGTATCCGACCCTTCCTTTCCCGTGCGTTGCTCGACGTGTCACACGCGAGCCCCCGTCCAAAAGATTACGCAATACGCCAAGAAGAGGGGGTTCATCGATTTCTCAACCCGTCATCGATTAATCGCCGCGAACGGTAATCGGCGAGCAAACGATTAAGTATGCAGTAATTGCGACGGACGGATACCAAAAACTAAAAAGAACGTGAGGTGCTGCGAACGGCAATCAACGAACAAGCCCAAGTGCCTGCACGGCAATAAACGACGGAAGAATACCGGAAATTAAAAAGAACGAGGAGTGCAACACGAGGACTTCCCAGGAGGTCACCCATCCTAGTACTACTCTCGCCCAAGCACGCTTAACTGCGGAGTTCTGATGGGATCCGGTGCTTTAGTGCTGGTATGATCGCACCCGTCACTTCTTGCGCAAATTATGTATCCGACCCTTCCTTTCCCGTGCGTTGCTCGACGTGTCACACGCGAGCCCCCGTCCAAAAGATTACGCAATACGCCAAGAAGAGGGGGTTCATCGATTTCTCAACCCGTCATCGATTAATCGCCGCGAACGGTAATCGGCGAGCAAACGATTAAGTATGCAGTAATTGCGACGGACGGATACCAAAAACTAAAAAGAACGTGAGGTGCTGCGAACGGCAATCAACGAACAAGCCCAAGTGCCTGCACGGCAATAAACGACGGAAGAATACCGGAAATTAAAAAGAACGAGGAGTGCAACACGAGGACTTCCCAGGAGGTCACCCATCCTAGTACTACTCTCGCCCAAGCACGCTTAACTGCGGAGTTCTGATGGGATCCGGTGCTTTAGTGCTGGTATGATCGCACCCGTCACTTCTTGCGCAAATTATGTATCCGACCCTTCCTTTCCCGTGCGTTGCTCGACGTGTCACACGCGAGCCCCCGTCCAAAAGATTACGCAATACGCCAAGAAGAGGGGGTTCATCGATTTCTCAACCCGTCATCGATTAATCGCCTGCGAACGGTAATCGGCGAGCAAACGATTAAGTATGCAGTAATTGCGACGGACGGATACCAAAAACTAAAAAGAACGTGAGGTGCTGCGAACGGCAATCAACGAACAAGCCCAAGTGCCTGCACGGCAATAAACGACGGAAGAATACCGGAAATTAAAAAGAACGAGGAGTGCAACACGAGGACTTCCCAGGAGGTCACCCATCCTAGTACTACTCTCGCCCAAGCACGCTTAACTGCGGAGTTCTGATGGGATCCGGTGCTTTAGTGCTGGTATGATCGCACCCGTCACTTCTTGCGCAAATTATGTATCCGACCCTTCCTTTCCCGTGCGTTGCTCGACGTGTCACACGCGAGCCCCCGTCCAAAAGATTACGCAATACGCCAAGAAGAGGGGGTTCATCGATTTCTCAACCCGTCATCGATTAATCGCCGCGAACGGTAATCGGCGAGCAAACGATTAAGTATGCAGTAATTGCGACGGACGGATACCAAAAACTAAAAAGAACGTGAGGTGCTGCGAACGGCAATCAACGAACAAGCCCAAGTGCCTGCACGGCAATAAACGACGGAAGAATACCGGAAATTAAAAAGAACGAGGAGTGCAACACGAGGACTTCCCAGGAGGTCACCCATCCTAGTACTACTCTCGCCCAAGCACGCTTAACTGCGGAGTTCTGATGGGATCCGGTGCTTTAGTGCTGGTATGATCGCACCCGTCACTTCTTGCGCAAATTATGTATCCGACCCTTCCTTTCCCGTGCGTTGCTCGACGTGTCACACGCGAGCCCCCGTCCAAAAGATTACGCAATACGCCAAGAAGAGGGGGTTCATCGATTTCTCAACCCGTCATCGATTAATCGCCGCGAACGGTAATCGGCGAGCAAACGATTAAGTATGCAGTAATTGCGACGGACGGATACCAAAAACTAAAAAGAACGTGAGGTGCTGCGAACGGCAATCAACGAACAAGCCCAAGTGCCTGCACGGCAATAAACGACGGAAGAATACCGGAAATTAAAAAGAACGAGGAGTGCAACACGAGGACTTCCCAGGAGGTCACCCATCCTAGTACTACTCTCGCCCAAGCACGCTTAACTGCGGAGTTCTGATGGGATCCGGTGCTTTAGTGCTGGTATGATCGCACCCGTCACTTCTTGCGCAAATTATGTATCCGACCCTTCCTTTCCCGTGCGTTGCTCGACGTGTCACACGCGAGCCCCCGTCCAAAAGATTACGCAATACGCCAAGAAGAGGGGGTTCATCGATTTCTCAACCCGTCATCGATTAATCGCCGCGAACGGTAATCGGCGAGCAAACGATTAAGTATGCAGTAATTGCGACGGACGGATACCAAAAACTAAAAAGAACGTGAGGTGCTGCGAACGGCAATCAACGAACAAGCCCAAGTGCCTGCACGGCAATAAACGACGGAAGAATACCGGAAATTAAAAAGAACGAGGAGTGCAACACGAGGACTTCCCAGGAGGTCACCCATCCTAGTACTACTCTCGCCCAAGCACGCTTAACTGCGGAGTTCTGATGGGATCCGGTGCTTTAGTGCTGGTATGATCGCACCCGTCACTTCTTGCGCAAATTATGTATCCGACCCTTCCTTTCCCGTGCGTTGCTCGACGTGTCACACGCGAGCCCCCGTCCAAAAGATTACGCAATACGCCAAGAAGAGGGGGTTCATCGATTTCTCAACCCGTCATCGATTAATCGCCGCGAACGGTAATCGGCGAGCAAACGATTAAGTATGCAGTAATTGCGACGGACGGATACCAAAAACTAAAAAGAACGTGAGGTGCTGCGAACGGCAATCAACGAACAAGCCCAAGTGCCTGCACGGCAATAAACGACGGAAGAATACCGGAAATTAAAAAGAACGAGGAGTGCAACACGAGGACTTCCCAGGAGGTCACCCATCCTAGTACTACTCTCGCCCAAGCACGCTTAACTGCGGAGTTCTGATGGGATCCGGTGCTTTAGTGCTGGTATGATCGCACCCGTCACTTCTTGCGCAAATTATGTATCCGACCCTTCCTTTCCCGTGCGTTGCTCGACGTGTCACACGCGAGCCCCCGTCCAAAAGATTACGCAATACGCCAAGAAGAGGGGGTTCATCGATTTCTCAACCCGTCATCGATTAATCGCCGCGAACGGTAATCGGCGAGCAAACGATTAAGTATGCAGTAATTGCGACGGACGGATACCAAAAACTAAAAAGAACGTGAGGTGCTGCGAACGGCAATCAACGAACAAGCCCAAGTGCCTGCACGGCAATAAACGACGGAAGAATACCGGAAATTAAAAAGAACGAGGAGTGCAACACGAGGACTTCCCAGGAGGTCACCCATCCTAGTACTACTCTCGCCCAAGCACGCTTAACTGCGGAGTTCTGATGGGATCCGGTGCTTTAGTGCTGGTATGATCGCACCCGTCACTTCTTGCGCAAATTATGTATCCGACCCTTCCTTTCCCGTGCGTTGCTCGACGTGTCACACGCGAGCCCCCGTCCAAAAGATTACGCAATACGCCAAGAAGAGGGGGTTCATCGATTTCTCAACCCGTCATCGATTAATCGCCGCGAACGGTAATCGGCGAGCAAACGATTAAGTATGCAGTAATTGCGACGGACGGATACCAAAAACTAAAAAGAACGTGAGGTGCTGCGAACGGCAATCAACGAACAAGCCCAAGTGCCTGCACGGCAATAAACGACGGAAGAATACCGGAAATTAAAAAGAACGAGGAGTGCAACACGAGGACTTCCCAGGAGGTCACCCATCCTAGTACTACTCTCGCCCAAGCACGCTTAACTGCGGAGTTCTGATGGGATCCGGTGCTTTAGTGCTGGTATGATCGCACCCGTCACTTCTTGCGCAAATTATGTATCCGACCCTTCCTTTCCCGTGCGTTGCTCGACGTGTCACACGCGAGCCCCCGTCCAAAAGATTACGCAATACGCCAAGAAGAGGGGGTTCATCGATTTCTCAACCCGTCATCGATTAATCGCCGCGAACGGTAATCGGCGAGCAAACGATTAAGTATGCAGTAATTGCGACGGACGGATACCAAAAACTAAAAAGAACGTGAGGTGCTGCGAACGGCAATCAACGAACAAGCCCAAGTGCCTGCACGGCAATAAACGACGGAAGAATACCGGAAATTAAAAAGAACGAGGAGTGCAACACGAGGACTTCCCAGGAGGTCACCCATCCTAGTACTACTCTCGCCCAAGCACGCTTAACTGCGGAGTTCTGATGGGATCCGGTGCTTTAGTGCTGGTATGATCGCACCCGTCACTTCTTGCGCAAATTATGTATCCGACCCTTCCTTTCCCGTGCGTTGCTCGACGTGTCACACGCGAGCCCCCGTCCAAAAGATTACGCAATACGCCAAGAAGAGGGGGTTCATCGATTTCTCAACCCGTCATCGATTAATCGCCGCGAACGGTAATCGGCGAGCAAACGATTAAGTATGCAGTAATTGCGACGGACGGATACCAAAAACTAAAAAGAACGTGAGGTGCTGCGAACGGCAATCAACGAACAAGCCCAAGTGCCTGCACGGCAATAAACGACGGAAGAATACCGGAAATTAAAAAGAACGAGGAGTGCAACACGAGGACTTCCCAGGAGGTCACCCATCCTAGTACTACTCTCGCCCAAGCACGCTTAACTGCGGAGTTCTGATGGGATCCGGTGCTTTAGTGCTGGTATGATCGCACCCGTCACTTCTTGCGCAAATTATGTATCCGACCCTTCCTTTCCCGTGCGTTGCTCGACGTGTCACACGCGAGCCCCCGTCCAAAAGATTACGCAATACGCCAAGAAGAGGGGGTTCATCGATTTCTCAACCCGTCATCGATTAATCGCCGCGAACGGTAATCGGCGAGCAAACGATTAAGTATGCAGTAATTGCGACGGACGGATACCAAAAACTAAAAAGAACGTGAGGTGCTGCGAACGGCAATCAACGAACAAGCCCAAGTGCCTGCACGGCAATAAACGACGGAAGAATACCGGAAATTAAAAAGAACGAGGAGTGCAACACGAGGACTTCCCAGGAGGTCACCCATCCTAGTACTACTCTCGCCCAAGCACGCTTAACTGCGGAGTTCTGATGGGATCCGGTGCTTTAGTGCTGGTATGATCGCACCCGTCACTTCTTGCGCAAATTATGTATCCGACCCTTCCTTTCCCGTGCGTTGCTCGACGTGTCACACGCGAGCCCCCGTCCAAAAGATTACGCAATACGCCAAGAAGAGGGGGTTCATCGATTTCTCAACCCGTCATCGATTAATCGCCGCGAACGGTAATCGGCGAGCAAACGATTAAGTATGCAGTAATTGCGACGGACGGATACCAAAAACTAAAAAGAACGTGAGGTGCTGCGAACGGCAATCAACGAACAAGCCCAAGTGCCTGCACGGCAATAAACGACGGAAGAATACCGGAAATTAAAAAGAACGAGGAGTGCAACACGAGGACTTCCCAGGAGGTCACCCATCCTAGTACTACTCTCGCCCAAGCACGCTTAACTGCGGAGTTCTGATGGGATCCGGTGCTTTAGTGCTGGTATGATCGCACCCGTCACTTCTTGCGCAAATTATGTATCCGACCCTTCCTTTCCCGTGCGTTGCTCGACGTGTCACACGCGAGCCCCCGTCCAAAAGATTACGCAATACGCCAAGAAGAGGGGGTTCATCGATTTCTCAACCCGTCATCGATTAATCGCCGCGAACGGTAATCGGCGAGCAAACGATTAAGTATGCAGTAATTGCGACGGACGGATACCAAAAACTAAAAAGAACGTGAGGTGCTGCGAACGGCAATCAACGAACAAGCCCAAGTGCCTGCACGGCAATAAACGACGGAAGAATACCGGAAATTAAAAAGAACGAGGAGTGCAACACGAGGACTTCCCAGGAGGTCACCCATCCTAGTACTACTCTCGCCCAAGCACGCTTAACTGCGGAGTTCTGATGGGATCCGGTGCTTTAGTGCTGGTATGATCGCACCCGTCACTTCTTGCGCAAATTATGTATCCGACCCTTCCTTTCCCGTGCGTTGCTCGACGTGTCACACGCGAGCCCCCGTCCAAAAGATTACGCAATACGCCAAGAAGAGGGGGTTCATCGATTTCTCAACCCGTCATCGATTAATCGCCGCGAACGGTAATCGGCGAGCAAACGATTAAGTATGCAGTAATTGCGACGGACGGATACCAAAAACTAAAAAGAACGTGAGGTGCTGCGAACGGCAATCAACGAACAAGCCCAAGTGCCTGCACGGCAATAAACGACGGAAGAATACCGGAAATTAAAAAGAACGAGGAGTGCAACACGAGGACTTCCCAGGAGGTCACCCATCCTAGTACTACTCTCGCCCAAGCACGCTTAACTGCGGAGTTCTGATGGGATCCGGTGCTTTAGTGCTGGTATGATCGCACCCGTCACTTCTTGCGCAAATTATGTATCCGACCCTTCCTTTCCCGTGCGTTGCTCGACGTGTCACACGCGAGCCCCCGTCCAAAAGATTACGCAATACGCCAAGAAGAGGGGGTTCATCGATTTCTCAACCCGTCATCGATTAATCGCCGCGAACGGTAATCGGCGAGCAAACGATTAAGTATGCAGTAATTGCGACGGACGGATACCAAAAACTAAAAAGAACGTGAGGTGCTGCGAACGGCAATCAACGAACAAGCCCAAGTGCCTGCACGGCAATAAACGACGGAAGAATACCGGAAATTAAAAAGAACGAGGAGTGCAACACGAGGACTTCCCAGGAGGTCACCCATCCTAGTACTACTCTCGCCCAAGCACGCTTAACTGCGGAGTTCTGATGGGATCCGGTGCTTTAGTGCTGGTATGATCGCACCCGTCACTTCTTGCGCAAATTATGTATCCGACCCTTCCTTTCCCGTGCGTTGCTCGACGTGTCACACGCGAGCCCCCGTCCAAAAGATTACGCAATACGCCAAGAAGAGGGGGTTCATCGATTTCTCAACCCGTCATCGATTAATCGCCGCGAACGGTAATCGGCGAGCAAACGATTAAGTATGCAGTAATTGCGACGGACGGATACCAAAAACTAAAAAGAACGTGAGGTGCTGCGAACGGCAATCAACGAACAAGCCCAAGTGCCTGCACGGCAATAAACGACGGAAGAATACCGGAAATTAAAAAGAACGAGGAGTGCAACACGAGGACTTCCCAGGAGGTCACCCATCCTAGTACTACTCTCGCCCAAGCACGCTTAACTGCGGAGTTCTGATGGGATCCGGTGCTTTAGTGCTGGTATGATCGCACCCGTCACTTCTTGCGCAAATTATGTATCCGACCCTTCCTTTCCCGTGCGTTGCTCGACGTGTCACACGCGAGCCCCCGTCCAAAAGATTACGCAATACGCCAAGAAGAGGGGGTTCATCGATTTCTCAACCCGTCATCGATTAATCGCCGCGAACGGTAATCGGCGAGCAAACGATTAAGTATGCAGTAATTGCGACGGACGGATACCAAAAACTAAAAAGAACGTGAGGTGCTGCGAACGGCAATCAACGAACAAGCCCAAGTGCCTGCACGGCAATAAACGACGGAAGAATACCGGAAATTAAAAAGAACGAGGAGTGCAACACGAGGACTTCCCAGGAGGTCACCCATCCTAGTACTACTCTCGCCCAAGCACGCTTAACTGCGGAGTTCTGATGGGATCCGGTGCTTTAGTGCTGGTATGATCGCACCCGTCACTTCTTGCGCAAATTATGTATCCGACCCTTCCTTTCCCGTGCGTTGCTCGACGTGTCACACGCGAGCCCCCGTCCAAAAGATTACGCAATACGCCAAGAAGAGGGGGTTCATCGATTTCTCAACCCGTCATCGATTAATCGCCGCGAACGGTAATCGGCGAGCAAACGATTAAGTATGCAGTAATTGCGACGGACGGATACCAAAAACTAAAAAGAACGTGAGGTGCTGCGAACGGCAATCAACGAACAAGCCCAAGTGCCTGCACGGCAATAAACGACGGAAGAATACCGGAAATTAAAAAGAACGAGGAGTGCAACACGAGGACTTCCCAGGAGGTCACCCATCCTAGTACTACTCTCGCCCAAGCACGCTTAACTGCGGAGTTCTGATGGGATCCGGTGCTTTAGTGCTGGTATGATCGCACCCGTCACTTCTTGCGCAAATTATGTATCCGACCCTTCCTTTCCCGTGCGTTGCTCGACGTGTCACACGCGAGCCCCCGTCCAAAAGATTACGCAATACGCCAAGAAGAGGGGGTTCATCGATTTCTCAACCCGTCATCGATTAATCGCCGCGAACGGTAATCGGCGAGCAAACGATTAAGTATGCAGTAATTGCGACGGACGGATACCAAAAACTAAAAAGAACGTGAGGTGCTGCGAACGGCAATCAACGAACAAGCCCAAGTGCCTGCACGGCAATAAACGACGGAAGAATACCGGAAATTAAAAAGAACGAGGAGTGCAACACGAGGACTTCCCAGGAGGTCACCCATCCTAGTACTACTCTCGCCCAAGCACGCTTAACTGCGGAGTTCTGATGGGATCCGGTGCTTTAGTGCTGGTATGATCGCACCCGTCACTTCTTGCGCAAATTATGTATCCGACCCTTCCTTTCCCGTGCGTTGCTCGACGTGTCACACGCGAGCCCCCGTCCAAAAGATTACGCAATACGCCAAGAAGAGGGGGTTCATCGATTTCTCAACCCGTCATCGATTAATCGCCGCGAACGGTAATCGGCGAGCAAACGATTAAGTATGCAGTAATTGCGACGGACGGATACCAAAAACTAAAAAGAACGTGAGGTGCTGCGAACGGCAATCAACGAACAAGCCCAAGTGCCTGCACGGCAATAAACGACGGAAGAATACCGGAAATTAAAAAGAACGAGGAGTGCAACACGAGGACTTCCCAGGAGGTCACCCATCCTAGTACTACTCTCGCCCAAGCACGCTTAACTGCGGAGTTCTGATGGGATCCGGTGCTTTAGTGCTGGTATGATCGCACCCGTCACTTCTTGCGCAAATTATGTATCCGACCCTTCCTTTCCCGTGCGTTGCTCGACGTGTCACACGCGAGCCCCCGTCCAAAAGATTACGCAATACGCCAAGAAGAGGGGGTTCATCGATTTCTCAACCCGTCATCGATTAATCGCCGCGAACGGTAATCGGCGAGCAAACGATTAAGTATGCAGTAATTGCGACGGACGGATACCAAAAACTAAAAAGAACGTGAGGTGCTGCGAACGGCAATCAACGAACAAGCCCAAGTGCCTGCACGGCAATAAACGACGGAAGAATACCGGAAATTAAAAAGAACGAGGAGTGCAACACGAGGACTTCCCAGGAGGTCACCCATCCTAGTACTACTCTCGCCCAAGCACGCTTAACTGCGGAGTTCTGATGGGATCCGGTGCTTTAGTGCTGGTATGATCGCACCCGTCACTTCTTGCGCAAATTATGTATCCGACCCTTCCTTTCCCGTGCGTTGCTCGACGTGTCACACGCGAGCCCCCGTCCAAAAGATTACGCAATACGCCAAGAAGAGGGGGTTCATCGATTTCTCAACCCGTCATCGATTAATCGCCGCGAACGGTAATCGGCGAGCAAACGATTAAGTATGCAGTAATTGCGACGGACGGATACCAAAAACTAAAAAGAACGTGAGGTGCTGCGAACGGCAATCAACGAACAAGCCCAAGTGCCTGCACGGCAATAAACGACGGAAGAATACCGGAAATTAAAAAGAACGAGGAGTGCAACACGAGGACTTCCCAGGAGGTCACCCATCCTAGTACTACTCTCGCCCAAGCACGCTTAACTGCGGAGTTCTGATGGGATCCGGTGCTTTAGTGCTGGTATGATCGCACCCGTCACTTCTTGCGCAAATTATGTATCCGACCCTTCCTTTCCCGTGCGTTGCTCGACGTGTCACACGCGAGCCCCCGTCCAAAAGATTACGCAATACGCCAAGAAGAGGGGGTTCATCGATTTCTCAACCCGTCATCGATTAATCGCCGCGAACGGTAATCGGCGAGCAAACGATTAAGTATGCAGTAATTGCGACGGACGGATACCAAAAACTAAAAAGAACGTGAGGTGCTGCGAACGGCAATCAACGAACAAGCCCAAGTGCCTGCACGGCAATAAACGACGGAAGAATACCGGAAATTAAAAAGAACGAGGAGTGCAACACGAGGACTTCCCAGGAGGTCACCCATCCTAGTACTACTCTCGCCCAAGCACGCTTAACTGCGGAGTTCTGATGGGATCCGGTGCTTTAGTGCTGGTATGATCGCACCCGTCACTTCTTGCGCAAATTATGTATCCGACCCTTCCTTTCCCGTGCGTTGCTCGACGTGTCACACGCGAGCCCCCGTCCAAAAGATTACGCAATACGCCAAGAAGAGGGGGTTCATCGATTTCTCAACCCGTCATCGATTAATCGCCGCGAACGGTAATCGGCGAGCAAACGATTAAGTATGCAGTAATTGCGACGGACGGATACCAAAAACTAAAAAGAACGTGAGGTGCTGCGAACGGCAATCAACGAACAAGCCCAAGTGCCTGCACGGCAATAAACGACGGAAGAATACCGGAAATTAAAAAGAACGAGGAGTGCAACACGAGGACTTCCCAGGAGGTCACCCATCCTAGTACTACTCTCGCCCAAGCACGCTTAACTGCGGAGTTCTGATGGGATCCGGTGCTTTAGTGCTGGTATGATCGCACCCGTCACTTCTTGCGCAAATTATGTATCCGACCCTTCCTTTCCCGTGCGTTGCTCGACGTGTCACACGCGAGCCCCCGTCCAAAAGATTACGCAATACGCCAAGAAGAGGGGGTTCATCGATTTCTCAACCCGTCATCGATTAATCGCCGCGAACGGTAATCGGCGAGCAAACGATTAAGTATGCAGTAATTGCGACGGACGGATACCAAAAACTAAAAAGAACGTGAGGTGCTGCGAACGGCAATCAACGAACAAGCCCAAGTGCCTGCACGGCAATAAACGACGGAAGAATACCGGAAATTAAAAAGAACGAGGAGTGCAACACGAGGACTTCCCAGGAGGTCACCCATCCTAGTACTACTCTCGCCCAAGCACGCTTAACTGCGGAGTTCTGATGGGATCCGGTGCTTTAGTGCTGGTATGATCGCACCCGTCACTTCTTGCGCAAATTATGTATCCGACCCTTCCTTTCCCGTGCGTTGCTCGACGTGTCACACGCGAGCCCCCGTCCAAAAGATTACGCAATACGCCAAGAAGAGGGGGTTCATCGATTTCTCAACCCGTCATCGATTAATCGCCGCGAACGGTAATCGGCGAGCAAACGATTAAGTATGCAGTAATTGCGACGGACGGATACCAAAAACTAAAAAGAACGTGAGGTGCTGCGAACGGCAATCAACGAACAAGCCCAAGTGCCTGCACGGCAATAAACGACGGAAGAATACCGGAAATTAAAAAGAACGAGGAGTGCAACACGAGGACTTCCCAGGAGGTCACCCATCCTAGTACTACTCTCGCCCAAGCACGCTTAACTGCGGAGTTCTGATGGGATCCGGTGCTTTAGTGCTGGTATGATCGCACCCGTCACTTCTTGCGCAAATTATGTATCCGACCCTTCCTTTCCCGTGCGTTGCTCGACGTGTCACACGCGAGCCCCCGTCCAAAAGATTACGCAATACGCCAAGAAGAGGGGGTTCATCGATTTCTCAACCCGTCATCGATTAATCGCCGCGAACGGTAATCGGCGAGCAAACGATTAAGTATGCAGTAATTGCGACGGACGGATACCAAAAACTAAAAAGAACGTGAGGTGCTGCGAACGGCAATCAACGAACAAGCCCAAGTGCCTGCACGGCAATAAACGACGGAAGAATACCGGAAATTAAAAAGAACGAGGAGTGCAACACGAGGACTTCCCAGGAGGTCACCCATCCTAGTACTACTCTCGCCCAAGCACGCTTAACTGCGGAGTTCTGATGGGATCCGGTGCTTTAGTGCTGGTATGATCGCACCCGTCACTTCTTGCGCAAATTATGTATCCGACCCTTCCTTTCCCGTGCGTTGCTCGACGTGTCACACGCGAGCCCCCGTCCAAAAGATTACGCAATACGCCAAGAAGAGGGGGTTCATCGATTTCTCAACCCGTCATCGATTAATCGCCGCGAACGGTAATCGGCGAGCAAACGATTAAGTATGCAGTAATTGCGACGGACGGATACCAAAAACTAAAAAGAACGTGAGGTGCTGCGAACGGCAATCAACGAACAAGCCCAAGTGCCTGCACGGCAATAAACGACGGAAGAATACCGGAAATTAAAAAGAACGAGGAGTGCAACACGAGGACTTCCCAGGAGGTCACCCATCCTAGTACTACTCTCGCCCAAGCACGCTTAACTGCGGAGTTCTGATGGGATCCGGTGCTTTAGTGCTGGTATGATCGCACCCGTCACTTCTTGCGCAAATTATGTATCCGACCCTTCCTTTCCCGTGCGTTGCTCGACGTGTCACACGCGAGCCCCCGTCCAAAAGATTACGCAATACGCCAAGAAGAGGGGGTTCATCGATTTCTCAACCCGTCATCGATTAATCGCCGCGAACGGTAATCGGCGAGCAAACGATTAAGTATGCAGTAATTGCGACGGACGGATACCAAAAACTAAAAAGAACGTGAGGTGCTGCGAACGGCAATCAACGAACAAGCCCAAGTGCCTGCACGGCAATAAACGACGGAAGAATACCGGAAATTAAAAAGAACGAGGAGTGCAACACGAGGACTTCCCAGGAGGTCACCCATCCTAGTACTACTCTCGCCCAAGCACGCTTAACTGCGGAGTTCTGATGGGATCCGGTGCTTTAGTGCTGGTATGATCGCACCCGTCACTTCTTGCGCAAATTATGTATCCGACCCTTCCTTTCCCGTGCGTTGCTCGACGTGTCACACGCGAGCCCCCGTCCAAAAGATTACGCAATACGCCAAGAAGAGGGGGTTCATCGATTTCTCAACCCGTCATCGATTAATCGCCGCGAACGGTAATCGGCGAGCAAACGATTAAGTATGCAGTAATTGCGACGGACGGATACCAAAAACTAAAAAGAACGTGAGGTGCTGCGAACGGCAATCAACGAACAAGCCCAAGTGCCTGCACGGCAATAAACGACGGAAGAATACCGGAAATTAAAAAGAACGAGGAGTGCAACACGAGGACTTCCCAGGAGGTCACCCATCCTAGTACTACTCTCGCCCAAGCACGCTTAACTGCGGAGTTCTGATGGGATCCGGTGCTTTAGTGCTGGTATGATCGCACCCGTCACTTCTTGCGCAAATTATGTATCCGACCCTTCCTTTCCCGTGCGTTGCTCGACGTGTCACACGCGAGCCCCCGTCCAAAAGATTACGCAATACGCCAAGAAGAGGGGGTTCATCGATTTCTCAACCCGTCATCGATTAATCGCCGCGAACGGTAATCGGCGAGCAAACGATTAAGTATGCAGTAATTGCGACGGACGGATACCAAAAACTAAAAAGAACGTGAGGTGCTGCGAACGGCAATCAACGAACAAGCCCAAGTGCCTGCACGGCAATAAACGACGGAAGAATACCGGAAATTAAAAAGAACGAGGAGTGCAACACGAGGACTTCCCAGGAGGTCACCCATCCTAGTACTACTCTCGCCCAAGCACGCTTAACTGCGGAGTTCTGATGGGATCCGGTGCTTTAGTGCTGGTATGATCGCACCCGTCACTTCTTGCGCAAATTATGTATCCGACCCTTCCTTTCCCGTGCGTTGCTCGACGTGTCACACGCGAGCCCCCGTCCAAAAGATTACGCAATACGCCAAGAAGAGGGGGTTCATCGATTTCTCAACCCGTCATCGATTAATCGCCGCGAACGGTAATCGGCGAGCAAACGATTAAGTATGCAGTAATTGCGACGGACGGATACCAAAAACTAAAAAGAACGTGAGGTGCTGCGAACGGCAATCAACGAACAAGCCCAAGTGCCTGCACGGCAATAAACGACGGAAGAATACCGGAAATTAAAAAGAACGAGGAGTGCAACACGAGGACTTCCCAGGAGGTCACCCATCCTAGTACTACTCTCGCCCAAGCACGCTTAACTGCGGAGTTCTGATGGGATCCGGTGCTTTAGTGCTGGTATGATCGCACCCGTCACTTCTTGCGCAAATTATGTATCCGACCCTTCCTTTCCCGTGCGTTGCTCGACGTGTCACACGCGAGCCCCCGTCCAAAAGATTACGCAATACGCCAAGAAGAGGGGGTTCATCGATTTCTCAACCCGTCATCGATTAATCGCCGCGAACGGTAATCGGCGAGCAAACGATTAAGTATGCAGTAATTGCGACGGACGGATACCAAAAACTAAAAAGAACGTGAGGTGCTGCGAACGGCAATCAACGAACAAGCCCAAGTGCCTGCACGGCAATAAACGACGGAAGAATACCGGAAATTAAAAAGAACGAGGAGTGCAACACGAGGACTTCCCAGGAGGTCACCCATCCTAGTACTACTCTCGCCCAAGCACGCTTAACTGCGGAGTTCTGATGGGATCCGGTGCTTTAGTGCTGGTATGATCGCACCCGTCACTTCTTGCGCAAATTATGTATCCGACCCTTCCTTTCCCGTGCGTTGCTCGACGTGTCACACGCGAGCCCCCGTCCAAAAGATTACGCAATACGCCAAGAAGAGGGGGTTCATCGATTTCTCAACCCGTCATCGATTAATCGCCGCGAACGGTAATCGGCGAGCAAACGATTAAGTATGCAGTAATTGCGACGGACGGATACCAAAAACTAAAAAGAACGTGAGGTGCTGCGAACGGCAATCAACGAACAAGCCCAAGTGCCTGCACGGCAATAAACGACGGAAGAATACCGGAAATTAAAAAGAACGAGGAGTGCAACACGAGGACTTCCCAGGAGGTCACCCATCCTAGTACTACTCTCGCCCAAGCACGCTTAACTGCGGAGTTCTGATGGGATCCGGTGCTTTAGTGCTGGTATGATCGCACCCGTCACTTCTTGCGCAAATTATGTATCCGACCCTTCCTTTCCCGTGCGTTGCTCGACGTGTTCACACGCGAGCCCCCGTCCAAAAGATTACGCAATACGCCAAGAAGAGGGGGTTCATCGATTTCTCAACCCGTCATCGATTAATCGCCGCGAACGGTAATCGGCGAGCAAACGATTAAGTATGCAGTAATTGCGACGGACGGATACCAAAAACTAAAAAGAACGTGAGGTGCTGCGAACGGCAATCAACGAACAAGCCCAAGTGCCTGCACGGCAATAAACGACGGAAGAATACCGGAAATTAAAAAGAACGAGGAGTGCAACACGAGGACTTCCCAGGAGGTCACCCATCCTAGTACTACTCTCGCCCAAGCACGCTTAACTGCGGAGTTCTGATGGGATCCGGTGCTTTAGTGCTGGTATGATCGCACCCGTCACTTCTTGCGCAAATTATGTATCCGACCCTTCCTTTCCCGTGCGTTGCTCGACGTGTCACACGCGAGCCCCCGTCCAAAAGATTACGCAATACGCCAAGAAGAGGGGGTTCATCGATTTCTCAACCCGTCATCGATTAATCGCCGCGAACGGTAATCGGCGAGCAAACGATTAAGTATGCAGTAATTGCGACGGACGGATACCAAAAACTAAAAAGAACGTGAGGTGCTGCGAACGGCAATCAACGAACAAGCCCAAGTGCCTGCACGGCAATAAACGACGGAAGAATACCGGAAATTAAAAAGAACGAGGAGTGCAACACGAGGACTTCCCAGGAGGTCACCCATCCTAGTACTACTCTCGCCCAAGCACGCTTAACTGCGGAGTTCTGATGGGATCCGGTGCTTTAGTGCTGGTATGATCGCACCCGTCACTTCTTGCGCAAATTATGTATCCGACCCTTCCTTTCCCGTGCGTTGCTCGACGTGTCACACGCGAGCCCCCGTCCAAAAGATTACGCAATACGCCAAGAAGAGGGGGTTCATCGATTTCTCAACCCGTCATCGATTAATCGCCGCGAACGGTAATCGGCGAGCAAACGATTAAGTATGCAGTAATTGCGACGGACGGATACCAAAAACTAAAAAGAACGTGAGGTGCTGCGAACGGCAATCAACGAACAAGCCCAAGTGCCTGCACGGCAATAAACGACGGAAGAATACCGGAAATTAAAAAGAACGAGGAGTGCAACACGAGGACTTCCCAGGAGGTCACCCATCCTAGTACTACTCTCGCCCAAGCACGCTTAACTGCGGAGTTCTGATGGGATCCGGTGCTTTAGTGCTGGTATGATCGCACCCGTCACTTCTTGCGCAAATTATGTATCCGACCCTTCCTTTCCCGTGCGTTGCTCGACGTGTCACACGCGAGCCCCCGTCCAAAAGATTACGCAATACGCCAAGAAGAGGGGGTTCATCGATTTCTCAACCCGTCATCGATTAATCGCCGCGAACGGTAATCGGCGAGCAAACGATTAAGTATGCAGTAATTGCGACGGACGGATACCAAAAACTAAAAAGAACGTGAGGTGCTGCGAACGGCAATCAACGAACAAGCCCAAGTGCCTGCACGGCAATAAACGACGGAAGAATACCGGAAATTAAAAAGAACGAGGAGTGCAACACGAGGACTTCCCAGGAGGTCACCCATCCTAGTACTACTCTCGCCCAAGCACGCTTAACTGCGGAGTTCTGATGGGATCCGGTGCTTTAGTGCTGGTATGATCGCACCCGTCACTTCTTGCGCAAATTATGTATCCGACCCTTCCTTTCCCGTGCGTTGCTCGACGTGTCACACGCGAGCCCCCGTCCAAAAGATTACGCAATACGCCAAGAAGAGGGGGTTCATCGATTTCTCAACCCGTCATCGATTAATCGCCGCGAACGGTAATCGGCGAGCAAACGATTAAGTATGCAGTAATTGCGACGGACGGATACCAAAAACTAAAAAGAACGTGAGGTGCTGCGAACGGCAATCAACGAACAAGCCCAAGTGCCTGCACGGCAATAAACGACGGAAGAATACCGGAAATTAAAAAGAACGAGGAGTGCAACACGAGGACTTCCCAGGAGGTCACCCATCCTAGTACTACTCTCGCCCAAGCACGCTTAACTGCGGAGTTCTGATGGGATCCGGTGCTTTAGTGCTGGTATGATCGCACCCGTCACTTCTTGCGCAAATTATGTATCCGACCCTTCCTTTCCCGTGCGTTGCTCGACGTGTCACACGCGAGCCCCCGTCCAAAAGATTACGCAATACGCCAAGAAGAGGGGGTTCATCGATTTCTCAACCCGTCATCGATTAATCGCCGCGAACGGTAATCGGCGAGCAAACGATTAAGTATGCAGTAATTGCGACGGACGGATACCAAAAACTAAAAAGAACGTGAGGTGCTGCGAACGGCAATCAACGAACAAGCCCAAGTGCCTGCACGGCAATAAACGACGGAAGAATACCGGAAATTAAAAAGAACGAGGAGTGCAACACGAGGACTTCCCAGGAGGTCACCCATCCTAGTACTACTCTCGCCCAAGCACGCTTAACTGCGGAGTTCTGATGGGATCCGGTGCTTTAGTGCTGGTATGATCGCACCCGTCACTTCTTGCGCAAATTATGTATCCGACCCTTCCTTTCCCGTGCGTTGCTCGACGTGTCACACGCGAGCCCCCGTCCAAAAGATTACGCAATACGCCAAGAAGAGGGGGTTCATCGATTTCTCAACCCGTCATCGATTAATCGCCGCGAACGGTAATCGGCGAGCAAACGATTAAGTATGCAGTAATTGCGACGGACGGATACCAAAAACTAAAAAGAACGTGAGGTGCTGCGAACGGCAATCAACGAACAAGCCCAAGTGCCTGCACGGCAATAAACGACGGAAGAATACCGGAAATTAAAAAGAACGAGGAGTGCAACACGAGGACTTCCCAGGAGGTCACCCATCCTAGTACTACTCTCGCCCAAGCACGCTTAACT
This sequence comes from Durio zibethinus, assembly GCF_047325235.1. NCBI lineage: Eukaryota > Viridiplantae > Streptophyta > Magnoliopsida > Malvales > Malvaceae > Durio > Durio zibethinus. The sequence continues at coordinate 20,317,807 of NC_143169.1, forward strand.
GCGGAGTTCTGATGGGATCCGGTGCTTTAGTGCTGGTATGATCGCACCCGTCACTTCTTGCGCAAATTATGTATCCGACCCTTCCTTTCCCGTGCGTTGCTCGACGTGTCACACGCGAGCCCCCGTCCAAAAGATTACGCAATACGCCAAGAAGAGGGGGTTCATCGATTTCTCAACCCGTCATCGATTAATCGCCGCGAACGGTAATCGGCGAGCAAACGATTAAGTATGCAGTAATTGCGACGGACGGATACCAAAAACTAAAAAGAACGTGAGGTGCTGCGAACGGCAATCAACGAACAAGCCCAAGTGCCTGCACGGCAATAAACGACGGAAGAATACCGGAAATTAAAAAGAACGAGGAGTGCAACACGAGGACTTCCCAGGAGGTCACCCATCCTAGTACTACTCTCGCCCAAGCACGCTTAACTGCGGAGTTCTGATGGGATCCGGTGCTTTAGTGCTGGTATGATCGCACCCGTCACTTCTTGCGCAAATTATGTATCCGACCCTTCCTTTCCCGTGCGTTGCTCGACGTGTCACACGCGAGCCCCCGTCCAAAAGATTACGCAATACGCCAAGAAGAGGGGGTTCATCGATTTCTCAACCCGTCATCGATTAATCGCCGCGAAC